>NC_050082.1:32933064-33199653 GCF_009764565.3 Dermochelys coriacea | reverse complement strand
CGGGCTCAGAGAGTGAGGAGTCCATGGCCCCAGGGACCAACCGCCACCTGCACAGCAAGCAGGTTCTTCCTAGAGCCAACCTGCAGGCATGTGGACACAGGGCCCTGGCAAGTGTATAATCCAGGGGCAATTCCACAGGTTGGGGGACCTCAGGCCCAGAGCTCAGTCTCAGGGGCATTGGAAAGACCTATGGCCTTGGTGTCTCGACCGCCCCTGGGCTCGGATGCTGCATCAGTCCAAGGGACCCAAGAGCCACTTCCTCCAGTGGATGTGGTTCCCCATGCAGGGGATGTGGAATCCGCCCCTGATCCTGGCATGGCCTCCTCCTCATCATTGCCTGATGAGGCAGTAACAGGCCCATCACAGACTGTGCCTCAGGACGCTGTCAAAACCCACCAGGAGCTACTTAAAAGGGTGGCAGCCAACCTGAGACTGCAGACGGAAGAAATGTCCAACTTACAGACTCCCTGTTTTACGTCTTGGCTGCAATGGCCCCAGCGAAGGTGGCTCTACCCATGCACAATGGGGTAGTAAAGATTGTAAAAGCCCTGTGGCAGGTCCCATCATCCCTGCCCCCCATGTCTAAGAGGGCAGAGCGCAAATACTACATTCCGGCAAAAGGGTTTGAGTACTTATAAACACACCCCTCTGTCTCTGGTGGTTGCGGCTGCCAACAAGTGTGACAGGCAGGGGCAGTCCAGCTCAACCCAGAAAAATACAGATGCAAAGCAACTTGACTTGTGTGGCAGGAAAATTTATCCCTACAGCTTCGCATTGCAAACCAGCACGCTCTGCTCGGCAGATATCATTTCAATGTTTGGCAGTCCACGGCCAAGTTTGCTGACTTGCTCCTGCAGGACGCTAAGAAGGAGTTCGAGGCCATACTAGATGAGGGCAGGATGATCACAAGAGTGTCCCTCCAGGCCTTCTCGGAAACAGCAGACTCTGCAGCCAGAGCAATGGCCTCCATGGCAGCCATGAGAAGGGCATCAAGGCTTCAATCATCTAGTCTGTCGGCAGAGGTCTTACAATCCATTCGGGATCTCCCGTGCGACAGCTCGGCCCTATTTGCTGAACAAACAGACAGCAGATTACATGGCCTAAAAGACTCAAGGGTCACTCTTAGCTTGCTGGGCCTGTGCATCCCGGCCCATGCTTGAAAGAGGTTTAAACCTCAGCAAACACAAAGGTTCACAGGCCAGACCAGATCAGAACTGTACCACAGAGAGAGCAGGGGATATAGGCATTGCCAAGGGCAACCACCTGTGGCAGGAGCTCATTCGGGCTCGAGCCACGCCCCTCCCAAAAACAGGCAATCATTTTGAGGGGGTGCTTGAAGGAGACCTCTCAGCCTGCAACCAGGATCTGTTTCATCCTTTATTTTCCCACCATGTATTGCCTTTCCTCCCCGCTTGGACCGCCATAACTACAGACCACTGGGTCCTCAATATGGTGACCCCCAGCCACAGGAGGGCTTGCATCTCCTGGGCAAGTGGTTGCTCATGAGAAGGGGCCCTGAAGAGGGATGGGGAAGGAGGAATAGAACTCTTCAGGGACCCTTCTCATGAGCAAGCACTCGCCCAGGAGGTGCAAGCCCTCCTGTGGCTGGGGGCCATGGAGGAAAAGTTCCTGCAGAATGAAGAGGGAAAGGGTTTTTATTACCAGTACTTTCTCATTCCAAATTACCAATTTGTCTAGGTCACTCTGGACCCTATCCCTACCCTCGAGCATATCTACCTCTCACCCCAGCTTAGTGTCATCCACGAAATTGCAATCTATTCAGTTGTCCAGATCATTACTAAAGATGTTGAACAAAACCGGCCCCTGGGGCACTACGCTTGATGCCGGCCTCCAACTAGACATCGAGCTGTTGATCACTACCCACTGAGCCCGACAATCTAACCAGTTTTCTATCCACTTCATCCAATCCATACTACTTTAACTTGCTGGCAAGAATACTGTGGGAGACCGTATCCAAAGCTTTGCTAAAGTCAAGATATATCATGTCCACCACTTCCCCCATATCCACAGAGCAGTTATCTCATCATAGAAAACAATCAAGTTGGTCAGGCATGCCTTGCCCTTTTTTAAAGATGGGCACTATATTTGCCTTTTTCCAATTGTCCAGAACCTCACCCGATCGCCATGAGTTTTCAAAGATAATGGCTCTGCAATCACATCAGCCAATTCCCTCAGCACCCTCGGATGCATTAGATCCAGACCCATGGACTTATGCATGTCCAGCTTTTCTAAATAGTCCTTAACCTGTTCTTTCACCACTGAGGGCTGCTCACCTCCTCCCTATACTGTGTTGCCCAGGACAACAGTGTGGGAGGTGATCTTGTCTATGAAGTCCGAGGCAAAAAAAGCAGAGTATTTCAGCTTTTTCCACATCATCTGTCACTAGGTTGCCTCCTCCATTCATTAAGGGTCCCACACTTTCCCTGACCTTTTTCTTCTTGCTAACATACCTGTAGAAACCCTTCTTGTTACCCTTCACATCCCTTGCCAGCTGTAACTCCAATTATGCTTTGGCCTTCCTGATTACACCCCTGCAAGCTTGAGCAATATATTTATACTCCTCCCTAGTCATCTGTCCAAGTTTCCACTTCTTATAAGCTTCCTTTTTGTGTTTAAACGCACTGAAGATTTATCTGTTAAGCCAACCTGGTCGCCTGCCATATTTGCTATTCTTTCTGCACATTGGGATAGTTTGTTTCTGCACCCTCAATAAGGCTTCTTTAAAATACAGCCAGCTCTCCTGGACTCCTTTCCCCCCTCATATTAGCCTCCCAGGGGATCCTACCCATCAGTTTCCTGAGGGAGTAAAAGTCTGCTTTTCTGAAGTTCAGGGTACGCATTCTGCTGCTCTCCTTTCTTCCTTTTGTCAGGATCCTGAACTTGATCATCTCATGGTCACCCAGGTTGCCACCCACTTCTACTTCCCCCTACTAATTCTTCCCTGTTTATGAGCAGCAGGTCAAGAGGACTATGGCCCCTAGTTGGTTCTACCAGCACTTGAACCAGGAAGTTGTCTCCAACGCTCTCCAAAAACTTCCTGGATTGTCTATGCACTGCTGTATTGCTCTCCCAGCAGATGTCAGGGAGTTTGAAGTCCATCATTAGAATCAGGGCCTGTGATCTGGAAACTTCAGTTAAATGTCCACAGAAAGCCTCGTCTACCTCTTCCTCCTGCTTCGGTGGTCTGTAGCATATGCCCACTACGACATCACCTTGTTGCTCTTGCTTCTAAACTTAACCCAAAGACTCTCAACAGGCTTTTCTCCAGTTTCATACTGGAGCTCTGAGCAATCATACTGCTCTCTTACATATAGTGCAACTCCTCCACCTTTCCTCCTCTGCCTGTCCTTAACTACAACTTTAGCGAGGAGTTACAGTACTGCAACAAGGGCATCTGCTGTGTTTGCATTTCTGTACTGCTTGGACCTTTGTTATAAGTAGGTGTGGCCTCTAGAAGGGAACATCACTAACAGTTTGTTTCGTCTCAGTTACTTTCAAGGAACCTTTGAACTCTGAGGAAATCAGTTATTTCTGAAGAAGTGTTTCTGAAAAGACGTTGTGCCTATCAGGAGAAAAAACAACCCCAGAATCAATAATTCCTGAGCAACTAGAGCAAAGCATGAAACTCACTGGCATCTGTGCCTTTTTCCTCATTCTTTTCTGCAATATTGCTCATCAGAGGGAAGGTGAGTGTTTTTGGACACCTATACTTTTTGTAAATAGGGGAGTTTTATAAATTTTTATAGGTATTTGTATTTCTGCAAAGCCAGATGAATGGTAAGCTAACGAAAATGGTTTTTAATGTGAAGCAATTCCCTGATATTGTTTTAACTTGTTAGTAACAATGTACAAATACCTTAGTTTTCCATCTGGAGTTAGTGTTTTGTTTCGCTATTCTGAAAATTAATTTCAAGCTGCTATCCAATGACATGTCATCAAACATGTTATAGGGTCTGCATTCCAGAACAGGAAGTGACTTATGGCTGTCGTACTTTCTTTTAGGGTGAGATTCACAAGAGAAACATAGGTACTATAGCACTCAGCATTGCAGGACCTAACTTTTAAGCACCCTTCTACCAAGTGGAGTTTGCAATCTTGATTTAGGCACCTAGCTCCCTATATAATGCAGGGGAGCGTTGGGCACCCAAGAATGGGATTCACAAAAATCTGCACACCAAGTATTGAACTGTCTAAGCTACCTGATAGAATGCTGAGTTAAGTGCCTAACTCCAGGCTTCAGGAAGAGACTTATTTCCACTTGGGATTCATAACTGTGAACCTTCTCCTGGATTTAGATTCCTCAACTAGATTTTTCTGTAGCCAAGAATAAAATATATTAAGTATATTTAGGATATAGAGGTGAAATATAATAATTAGTATTATAACATAGGATCTTCAGGCCTGTAAAATATTCAGTTTAGGCACACAAGGCCTTAGGCATGAAACAGACTAGTACAACTAGTTGACCAAAAGATTACCCTGTACCAGTAAACTGTAAAATTATAGTAAGTGATGATGATGTTTTGGAAACTGTGCAGCAATAGGCTGGAAAATACACCACAGTGTGCCAATTAGTACTGCAAGATGCCCCATAGTAATAACCTCAAGTTGCTATGTTAACTCATTGACATAGATATTAATGAGAGTAAGGGGAACTAAGGGAATAACCAGTGAAAAGTGGGGAACCCCTAAATTAGTGGAGTGTGGAAGCATGGATAAGGAAAAAGGGATTGGAACCCATATCCATATGTATGAGGCTTCATAGGTGTAAGCATAACTCAGGATATAAGGTGTTGCCTGACAGATGCTAGGATGACAACCACTGGTGGTGATTATGATGAGGAAGATAATTACCAACAGTCCGTGGTCCCCCAGCAGGAAATGTGAGATTTGAGGGATGCTAGTCATAGAGCTAAGCACTTGGTACTCTCTCACTCTATCTGCTGTTATATTGCAGTGTTTGTGGGATTGTTTGTCTGCTTAGTGGATGTGCTAATAAGGGGACTTGTTTTTCGTGTGCCCCTAGGGTCTCTAATTCTAGCGGTACTGATGATAATATTCCTGGTGCTACAGTCCTCAAGAAACTGAACCTTTATTGACCACTGTGCTCAAAGAAATTAATCAATATACCAATCTATTAATTAGGCTACAGTTCCTTTTTCAACAAAAAATGGAGGAGTTGTTAATGCCTCCTTATAACCTTTATACCAGTATTCACCGAGCATTTGGCTAAGAGTCCTGTGGCACCTTATATACAAGAACTTGCTTCCCTATTTATACCTGCCTCTGGAAATTTCCACTACATGCATCTGACGAAGTGGGCATTCACCCACGAAAGCTTATGCTCCAAGACGTCTGTTAGCCTATAAGGTGCCAAAGGACTCTTTGCCACTTTTACGTAACCAGACTAACACGGCTACCTCTTTGATACTTGCCAGCATGTGGGAGACCCAAATTTGAAATCTCCCATCTGCTTAATGTGGAACTGAGATTTGAATTTGGGTCTTCTACCTACCTGCAGCATGCTCTAATCGCTGCTCCTATGAATGGTTATATATTTATACACCGTGGAACAACTTCAATAGGAGTGATTGACAGTGGCCAACCCCAAACTACCCCAGGGATGAGGGCACACTCCTGGGATGAGGGAGATCAAAGTCCAGATCTCTGCTCCACATCAGGCAGAAGGAGGATCTGAACAGAGGTGTCCCACATCTTGGGTGAATGTTCTAACCACTGAGCTAAAGATTATAAGGGAGCACTATCTCCTCCAGATGTTTTGTTGGGGTTTGGACATGCTCTGAACTTGTCTACTGGATCATGCCTAAAGACAAGATAGGTGGGGGAATGCTTAGCTCGTGAGTCCCACAGGTACATAATCTTTGGATTTAAGGAGCCAGATTAGTAGATGCTTGACTGTTCCTAACCTTTATCCTGAGATAATCTTCATGAGTTTGTGTTTTGTAGGTAGGCAAGAAGAATAGGCAGACTTTCGTACTTTTCTCACTCGTATAAACAGACAACAGGTGGTGGAAACTGCCATTGTCAAAACAGAGGAGGTGTAAGTGATGTGATAAGACATGAGGCTGGATAAATTGGAACCTCTCCAAAGGAAAAACTGGAGCCACATTAGAATAACTCCACCTATCTCTGCTAGAATCCCCAGCCTTATCAACACTACTTCATGGATAACAGTGTGGAAGGTAGCTGGCAGATACAAAAGGTTCACCATGGGGTGAATTAATCACCAGGAGGAAATGGGAAAACAGCAGGAAGTACCTCCTCTATCAGGAAAAGAGTTTTATGGATAGAAGGTTTCCTATACTGCTCAGCTGGTGACACTTTTGTCCCCATCTTGCCTGCTGGGCCAGCAGATTTTTCTCTCCCACCCACCCTGCAAAAAAGAAAGAGTTGACAAATAGAGATTTATTTTTCTGAAGGAAGCAGGATGAACTGGAAGCAGGTAGTCTTCATCCCCACCTCCTCTCACCTTGCCCCCATCACTGGGGGATTAAAAGTGACTCCTGCTCCTGCCCAATGCTTTGAAAACTTTTTTTTAAACAAACTAAATTTTGAGGGACAGATTGAGAAGGGAGGTGATTTTAAGCCACTTTTAAGACTCTGGGACTGGTTTTGACCTGCCACGAATCAGAGCAGACTACCTAGAGCAGAGGTGGGCAAACTACGGCCCGCAGGACCCTCCTGCCTGGCCTCTGAGCTCCTGGCCCAGGAGGCTAGCCCACGGCCCATCCTCTGCTGTTTCCCCTCCCCCACGGCCTCAGCTCACTGCACCGCAGGCGCAATGCTCTGGGCAGCAGCGCAGCTGCAGAACCGCGGCCACTGGTGCTCTAGGCAGTGAGGTAAGGGGGCAGGGAGCACGGGGGTTGGATAGAGGGCAGGGGAGTTTGGGGTGGTGGTCGGGGCGGGGGTGTGGATAGGGGTCGGGGCGGTCAGAGGGTAGGGAACAAGGGGGTTGAATGGGGGCAAGGGTCCCACGGGGGGCAGTTAGGAATGAGAGGAGGAGTTGGATGGGGCGGCAGGGGGCAGTCAGGAGGGAGGGTCCGGGGTGGTCAGGGGACAGGGAGCGGGGAGAGAGGTGGATGGGGCAGGGGTCCCGGGGCTTGGATGGGGAAGGAGTCCCGGGGGGGCAGTCAGGGGGCGAGAAGCGGGGGGGGGTCGGATAGGGGGCAGGAGCCAGGCCACACCTGGCTGTTTGGGGAGGCACAGCCTCCCTTAACCGGCCCTCCACACAATTTTGGAAACCAGATGTGGCTCTCAGGCCAAAAAGTTTGCCCACCCCTGACTTAGAGCTGTTAGCTACCTACAGCCCCCAAGAGACTGTTCTGGAAATTGGTAATCACAGAGTTGTAAGGATGCCAGTCACACCCAGTTTTCCCCAGCCACTGCCCTTGCTAGGTGGGAGACAGGATGAGGTTTGGTGTAGAAATTCTGTGCCACCAGGGGATTCTTCCAGGCAAGAGGAAACTACTAGTTGCCGATTATACTAGGTTTAAGGCTACTTTGTGCTCAGGATAAAGTAGACTTACGTCACTAGACTTACGTCTGACAGAGGATGTGGAAAAAGCTAATGTACTCAATGCTTTTTTTGCCTCTGTTTTCACTAACAAGGTCAGCTCCCAGACTGCTGTGCTGGGCATCACAAAATGGGGAAGAGATGGCCAGCCCTCTGTAGAGATAGAGGTGGTTAGGGACTATTTAGAAAAGCTGGACGTGCACAAGTCCATGGGGCCGGACGAATTGCATCCGAGAGTGCTGAGGGAATTGGCGGCTGTGATTGCAGAGCCCTTGGCCATTATCTTTGAAAACTCGTGGCGAACGGGGGAAGTCCCGGATGACTGGAAAAAGGCTAATGTAGTGCCCATCTTTAAAAAAGGGAAGAAGGAGGATCCTGGGAACTACAGGCCGGTCAGCCTCACCTCAGTCCCTGGAAAAATCATGGAGCAGGTCCTCAAAGAATCAATCCTGAAGCACTTAGAGGAGAGGAAAGTGATCAGGAACAGTCAGCATGGATTCACCAAGGGAAGGTCATGCCTGACTAATCTAATCGCCTTTTATGATGAGATTACTGGTTCTGTGGATGAAGGGAAAGCAGTGGATGTATTGTTTCTTGACTTTAGCAAAGCTTTTGACACGGTCTCCCACAGCATTCTTGTCAGCAAGTTAAGGAAGTATGGGCTGGATGAATGCACTATAAGGTGGGTAGAAAGCTGGCTAGATTGTCGGGCTCAACGGGTAGTGATCAATGGCTCCATGTCTAGTTGGCAGCCGGTGTCAAGTGGAGTGCCCCAGGGGTCGGTCCTGGGGCCCGTTTTGTTCAATATCTTCATAAATGATCTGGAGGATGGTGTGGATTGCACTCTCAGCAAATTTGCGGATGATACTAAACTGGGAGGAGTGGTAGATACGCTGGAGGGGAGGGATAGGATACAGAAGGACCTAGACAAATTGGAAGATTGGGCCAAAAGAAATCTAATGAGGTTCAATAAGGATAAGTGCAGGGTCCTGCACTTAGGATGGAAGAATCCAATGCACCGCTACAGACTAGGGACCGAATGGCTCGGCAGCAGTTCTGCGGAAAAGGACCTAGGGGTGACAGTGGACGAGAAGCTGGATATGAGTCAGCAGTGTGCCCTTGTTGCCAAGAAGGCCAATGGCATTTTGGGATGTATAAGTAGGGGCATAGCGAGCAGATCGAGGGACGTGATCGTTCCCCTCTATTCGACACTGGTGAGGCCTCATCTGGAGTACTGTGTCCAGTTTTGGGCCCCACACTACAAGAAGGATGTGGATAAATTGGAAAGAGTACAGCGAAGGGCAACAAAAATGATTAGGGGTCTAGAGCACATGACTTATGAGGAGAGGCTGAGGGAGCTGGGATTGTTTAGTCTGCAGAAGAGAAGAATGAGGGGGGATTTGATAGCTGCTTTCAACTACCTGAAAGGGGGTTTCAAAGAGGATGGCTCTAGAGTGTTCTCAATGGTAGCAGATGACAGAACGAGGAGTAATGGTCTCAAGTTGCAATGGGGGAGGTTTAGATTGGATATTAGGAAAAACTTTTTCACTAAGAGGGTGGTGAAACACTGGAATGCGTTATCTAGGGAGGTGGTAGAATCTCCTTCCCTAGAGGTTTTTAAGGTCAGGCTTGACAAAGCCCTGGCTAGGATGATTTAACTGGGACTTGGTCCTGCTTTGAGCAGGGGGTTGGACTAGATGACCTTCTGGGGTCCCTTCCAACCCTGATATTCTATGATTCTATGATTCTATGATTCACTACAGTATCAGGTCCTAAATCTAAATTATCTGCTAGTGTTCCTTTCGGTAAGAAACCTACTTATTATTTTTCCAGGCTTTATTGTTTCTTATAGAGGGTCTGAAGCTGTGCAAGGTCATTCCAGTTTTTTTGTTTTGTTTTTTTTTAATAGGAGCCCAAGATTCTTGTTCACATCGATGTGGGGAGGAACTAGTTAACTGCTCGTGCCAGAGGGCTTGCAAGTCCCTGGGGATTTGCTGTTCTGATTACAGTGAATTCTGTCTGCAGATCTCTCCATCCTCGGGCTCCCTTATGGGAGGCAAGGACTTTGAGATTTTAAATGTGACTTTTAATGCCTCCTCTGCTGTGAGCTGCAGGTGAGCTGTGTGATTTTAGTTGTGCTGCTGCATGGGGGTGCACACATCTGAGGTCAGTGAGTGTTTCCAGGAGTGGGTAAGTGAAGTAGAACAGGACTCCTGTAGACAAGAGTGCAAATTTATTCCTGTTCCCTAAAACTGCCAGTATCCTTCTGATCTCTTGTCAGTTCATAGGCGTGTCCATCCAAGAACTGGTCTGTTCTCTGAGTTCAGGAATACTCCAGAATTGTGTGTTCTCATAAGAAAACTGAATTTTGTGGGATTACTTTATTATAAAATCATGGGCCTTTTATTTATTCCTTGTGTGTATATATAGAAACAGCCAGTTTTGTGAATGGGAGTTCTGTCAGGGATTTGTATTTTGTATCTGGAAGCATTCTCTGTGCATCTGCTATGTATAAATAAATAGGAATTTTCCAGTGCAAGAATAGAACCAATGGGAAATGACCAAAAGTCCAGTTAGTACATCTTGCTGTGGGATGTGAGATGGGAGGTAGGATCCTCTTTCTTAGGGCCAGTGAAGATTATGCAGATGACATAGGCGATATACTGATTATCCAGAGGAAGAGGATGCTAGTAGCCCAACTCCATCTTATTTTGCATTGATGGTGGCTCTAGTATAGATTGTAAATCATCGGTAGCTGGATAGTAGCAGAAGATGGCCGGTGCTAGCTGAGCCCCTTCCACCCTTGGGACTGCAGGGAATATAGGCCCAGGTGTAACCTTTCCTTTCTCAGCAGCACCAAAAGTGGCTCATTTACAGCCTCAGGAATCATGATGATATCAGCAATTCTGGAACCGCTACCCATTGGGAAATGTGTGTTTGTGGGGAGGACAGAATAGCACACCCTCCAATGTTTTCAGGAAAAAAAAACAGGAGATTTTATTTTGTATGAATTCGCAACATTTTGTAAATGTCTGCATACATTGAATTAGGTGGTGTTTAGACTGGGAATTTGCCCTATGGCGGCCAGTACAGTATAGCTATACTGGTATGAATTCTATTTTAGACAGGCAAAGCCATTATTTGTTCTGATCACATTCCACTGGTACAAACAGCAGCTTTGCCATTCTATAGTAGTGGTTGCACCAGTGTAGCTAACCCTATACCCATCATCTGTGGGAGCTAAACACATGGTTTATACTTTAGGGATGAGGGGAGATGAATTAATAATTTTGAGTAGAATAATAAATACTAAGTGGTGAGCCCAGAGTCACTCTGTGTATAAGGGAGGCTTGGAATAATGTTAAGGGAGCTCTAAGGGGTATAGAGTTAGCCAAGGAATTTGTTTAAATGATCAAAAATAAAGTTTATATGATTGAGAAACATCAAGTTGTGTCATTCTTAATCATTGTAACCATGTGATCTTATCGTCACTCTCATCCTTCTTCTCCCCATGCTCCCTATTGTTTGTTAGTTACTTGTCATGTTCATGTTGGTGGCCATCACTATAAAGTATGAGGGTAAAATGCTAAATGGGAAAGATGGGGGACTTACAATGGACTACTGGGTATCTGTTTGCTTAATGAAACCCAAAAAAGACACAGAGTATCTTCCTTCAATAGCCACACTAGACTATATTCTCCATATTAACAGGTTCAAGCAGGAAATTGAAACCAATGGCTATGTTGCTGAAGATGGAAGAGCCCACTGCATCTCCCCTTTGCTGTATGAGAGTGGCCTCATCCCCTTTGAGATTTCCAGGGATGGTGGGCTCACATTTCCTCACTCTGCAACTTGGTTATCAGGTTATCAGTCTATCTGTTGTTTGCATGTCCTTTCCCATAGTCATCAGCTCTTATCCTCACCTTGGATAAACCTTCTCCTCTGGCCACTTCTCTTCTTCCTGTGTGGGCTGTGATATTAGCTGGCCTCAGAAAAGTTGCTTTCACCACTTGTACCTTATATTTTGAGAAAAGAGGCTTTCCGTACTTTCATAAATTGCTGAGGTTGTTCCACAATTTCATGTTGCTGATATCAGATATTCTGGGCTAAAAGCATAGCTTAGCCAAAGGTTGTTCCCTTTTGGCTTTCATGGGAGAGTTGCTACCTATGTAGCACAATGGTCTTCATTTGTGTTGATCTGGTAATGCGTAGGGCAGGGGTAGGCAACCTATGGCAAATGTGCCAAAGGAGGCATGCGATCTGATTTTCAGTGGCACTCTCACTGCCCGGGTCCTGGCCACTGGTCTAGGGGGCTCTGCATTTTAATTTAATTTTAAATGAAGCTTCTTAAACATTTTAAAAACCTTATTTACTTTCCAGACAACCATAGTTTAGTTATATTTTAAAGACTTTTATAGAAAGAGACCTAAAAACGTTAACATGTATTACTGGCATGCGAAACCTTAAATTAGAGTGAATAAATGAAGACTTGGCACACCACTTCTGAAAGGTTGCTGATCCCTGGTATAGGGCATATATCTGAGACAAACTTAGCAAGCCCTGGCATGCTGACCAAGGTGTAAGTGGCTCTTTTTATATAGTTACTCTATTTATAAAGATTCATACTAGAAATATTTCAAACCCCTTAATTACAATAAAACCACTTTTCCAGTGTTATAGAAAGCAAATGAGCAGCTAACACATGAGCATCTTCTGTTCCATAATGCAGTACATCACAGCAAAGTGTCAGCTGCAGAAAAAAGCACACTAGTGAATGCCACAAAGTGGCAGTACTATGGCACACCCAACACAGGAGGAAATTTGACTGTCACATGGATGCACCAGACATTTCCAGCTAGACGTGTCAATATAGAAGTCTGGGGGTACCAAGAAACAGGTAAATCAGGAATCTGTATATGTGTGTAGGGAGGGGCATTATCTTATTCAGAGTTTATACAGTGCCTTGCACAAAGTGGTCCTGATCTTGATTGGAACCTGCAAATGCTACCATAATATAAATAATTTATAATAATATTGATGACTGTTATTCTGCATTTAAACACATGTGAAAGAGTGTAATTGCCATTGTGTGGTCAAGAGCTCTTTATCATCTTGCAAAAGGGTTTTCTACCTTCCTTCAATAGGTGAGAGTTACTCGGAGAATTGGATGGCTGAATGGAAATATCTTTACACCCTGGGAAAGGAAGAACCCAATAGTGGAACATTTACTTTCATTCCTGTACCTGTTAAAGCAGATTACAGTACCTGGGACATTGGGGCTTTGAGAATCAGTCCAAGCAACTATTCTGATGGGAAGAGGCAAGTAACTGATAGACAACACAGAGGCATTTGTTTATAGTGGAAGCATCAGCCCTGGCTCCGTACCTAAGGTTGACTTTTCTTTTGCAGTTAAAGTAGGGATTAGTTGTCTTTGTTTTGTATAAAAAAAAAAATCCAGCATATCCTTCTCCAAATTACATTACTTACTCTTTGGGCACAGAGTGTATTTTCAGAGAACTTACAAGTAAGTAAATTATTTGGTTTGAATGAAAATAAATTACAAACTTAGTCCTGAAGAAACTTATTGTCTTTTTTTTTGTCACAAATGATATTAACAATGGAATAATACCAACACTTCAGACTTTTCATATAGGTTAAAATTAATTGGAATCTTGTGCATAGGCTATTTATGAAGAAATTAGGTTGTAGTTAAATTAAATCAGTTGTATCTAATTGTTATGATTATATAGGCTACAGACAAGCTTGGGTAACTTAATTGAGACCGTTGTGACACCAGCGGTAACTGATTATCACCCATCCTTTATGGCTAATTTGTATGCAGCACTGCTCTTGCTTATAATGAGTTAGCAGCATGAGGGAGACAAGACATATGTTGGGATCGTTTCCCACTGGGGGCACTATTGCATGATTGTATGCTTATTTATAAGGCAATGTCAAGAACTCTGCTTTCAGGAAGTGCTTGATAAAAGGGGACAGTATATGTGAAAGTTGCACTGACTATCTTGGCTCTCTCATAAGAACATAAGTTTTCTATCATGTTTCCCAGCATGGCCTGCATGTTATACATCAATTAGACCATGTTTTCCAGTATGCATTACTTTAATTATCAGCATTGAATTTCATTTGCCATTTTGTAGCCCAGTCAACCAGTTTTGTGAAATCCCTTTTGCAACTTTTTGCAATCTGCTTTGCATTTAACTTTCTTGAGTAATTTTGCATCGTCTGCAAGTTTTGCCACCTCAGTGCTTACCCCTTTTTCCAGATCATTTATGAATATGTTGAACAGCACTGATCCGAGGACAGATCCCTGGAGGACACCACTTTTTACCTCTCTCTTTTCTGAAAACTGGCCATTTATTCCTACCCTCTGTCTTATGCTTGAACACCAAATAATGGATCAGGAGTTCTCATTGGTAGATGGTTTGGCCTCAACTGTCACAACTCTTTTGAAGGTTCTGTGGCCCCATCCTAGCTTGGGCATCAGTACTTGAAAAGCTTCCCATGGCACTGTTGCCTGGGCTTCACTATGTACTGAGCTGTGACTCTGCTAGGAGGAACTGAGGAACAAGTATTGGAGGAGTCCTTTAAAGCACAGAGACACTGGAATTCATGCACTGAGCTCTCCCTGCCTCCTTCGCATAGTGGTAGACTCACTAATACAACCCTCTAGCTTAACTGCAGATTGAGGAACGGATTAACCTGTATGCTTCAGCTGCTTTGCCTTGCTCTGGCAATGAAAGCAGCTATTAACTCTGTTTAACTGGCTGGTTTGCTCTGGTCACATTGCCCTACCTTGCTGTGCCAATGATTCTTCCCTTAAGTTAATTTTTTTTAAATGATTTAACATTAATACTACATATCTTAAAATCATTGATGGTATCATGCAGTAAAATCCTCTTTGGGTTTCTTATGGGTTTGTTTAATGTTCATGTATGACATTTTAAATATTTTTTTAAAATAAGAAAATTGCTAGACAAAAAACATTAAAATAATTATGGTTGAGATTACATGTCAATCATTTTAAGAGTAAAAACTGTACAGTTATGGTGTAATTGTCCCAAAACTAGGCATTACATACTTAGGAAATCCAGAGCTAATGTTACACGTACAAGCAATCCAAACATTTAAAGGTGGTAAATGCATGTTTAGGCACCCAAGGAACTTTAACTCTGCCTTGTAGTGATAATATGACATGAAAACAAACAAACAAAAAAACTAACATATCTTTAAAAATCAGTTTAATCTGAGACTGTGATGATTTGGGCAATATATATACACTTTTTGAATTGTGAGAGAGTTTATTTATTCTCAGTATGTATTTCTGCCAAGCTGCAAACTCAGTTTTGAATGCACAACTTCTTTGCCTTCTCTGTTGTCCTCTTACCTCCATGTTGCACTGGAACTCCAAAGGGCAGTGGTACAGGAGTAACATTACTGGGTCATTAAATCTAGATCGGGGTGGGTAAACTTTTTGGCCCGAAGGCCACATCGTGGTGCGAAACTGTATGAAGGGCTGGGTAGGGAAGTCTCTGCCCCCAAAACAGCTTGGCTCCTGCCCCCTATTCACCCTCTTCCACTTTCCGGCCCCTGACTGCCCCCTTCTGGGACCCCCACCCCAAACCGCCCCCCCTCCCGGATCTCACCCCCATCCAACCCCCCCGCTTCCTGTACCTTGACTGCCCTGACCTATTCACACCCCCGCCCCATGACAGGCCCCCTGGGACTCCCACGCCCTATCCAACCCGCCCTGTTCCCTGACCACATACTGCCCCAAAACCTCTGCCCCATCCAACTGCTCCCTGTCCCCTGTCTGCCCCCTGGGATCCCCCTGCCCCAACCACCCCCCTGTGTCCTGACTGCCCCCTGAGGCCTGCTACCCAACCCACCTACCACCGCGTTTGCCGCCCCCCCAGGCCACTCAGAGCGGCAGGAGCTTGCAGCCCTGCTGCCCGCATAACGGCATGGCTGCGGGGGAAGGGGAACAGCTGGGGAGGCGCCAGGGGCGAGCATCCCAGGCCAGGGGCTGGGAAGGATGGTCTCGCGGGCTGTAGTTTGTCCATCTCTGATCTAGATGGTTCTCTATTCAAAGTAAAGCACTGTAGACTATAGACTGGCTCCTAACCAAGAGAATAGGATATCAGGGAGGAGGTTGTCTGGCAATAGTTACCTGACAGGGGTCTGATCACATGGTGCGGCTGATCAGGGAGTGACCTGACAACGGAGTTTGTAGGTTACAAAAGAGAGGGGCTTGGAGCTATGAGAGGGAGAAGAATCCAGAGATTCTATGTTCTGGATGAAAGGCTACTCCTGGGGAAATTCTGCGCCACTGCGTGCATGCGTGCATAATTAATGAGCCACGCATATTTTTAATTTTTTGCACAAAAAAGGTTCTGCTGAAAAGTTGCAATGGCAAGAGAACGCAGCAGCAGCTCCCAGCCAGCTAGGGAAGAGAAAGAGCCTGCCTTCTTCACAGCGCCTGTCGGGCCAGGTCAGGAGACAGGGCCTATGGGGAGACAGATAGCATGGGGGTCCTGTGGGGTCAGACGGGCTCATAAGGGCTAGTGCGGGAGGACAGACTGGGGCACGGGGTGAATGGTACTGTAGGTGCAGGACCACATGATGATGGGGAAGAGGGTGCAGAGCTACAGGGGGAAGGGGAGTGGCTGAGTGGGGGCACAGAGACACATGGAGACGGGGAGGGAGGTGCAGGGCCACACAGGGACAGAGGGGTGGCTCAGAGGGGGCACAGAGACACATGGGGATGAGGGAGGGGGTGCAGGGCCAAATGGGGATGGTGGGAGTGGTGTCTGAGTGGGGGTGGAGAAACACATGTGCCTGACTGAATGGGAGATCTTGGCTCGGAGTGAGCCAGGGTCTGCATGGGGGAAAGCTCCCTATCAGTCCCCACCCCGACCCCAAAAAAACCTGTTCCATACTTTTCCCACCCATACCTAACAATGCTCCAAGTTCACACCCAGGCTCCTTCCCAGCAATTATTTCCCTCTCCCTCAGCTCCTCCATTACCCCTGATCCCCCCCAGCCTTTGCAGTGCTTCTGGAGAGTGTGGGAAATATGTTTCTGTATTGTAGTTCAAATGAATTATTACTCAGAGTTCTGTATTAACATGCCTAGTAAGGAATCTATTTGTCAAAAAACATTTTTCGGAATCTTTTTTGTTGTCTGTATTGCTACAGACATACTTGCTGACAGGTATTTTTAAATAAATGACCAAAAATAATTTAAACTGGCGTGACTGTATTGTGTTGTTTTGACAAATAAAATATGCAGAATTTGAAAATATTGTGCGCAGATTATTTATTTTTTTTTGTTGCAGAATTCCCCCAGGAGTAAAAGTCATATGGAGCAGGGAGGGGAAGGATCCTGGATGGCTTTGGCCTATTCCCAAAGAACTCTCGAGTGATGAGGAAATTGAGGCAGGGAAAATGGATATAGATGTTTATGTTGTTGAGATCTCCATGTGTTGTGTCTTCAGTAAAGAGTAATGGTATTTTAGAATTTTGTGCGAAGTCTGTCTATATGTCTGTTTGCTTTCACTGTTGCATATTGCTGAAGAGTGAAACTGCATACCAGAAGGCTGATGCCTTTGATGGGATTCTGGGGGATGTGCAAGAGCTGCTGGGGAGGCTTGTGGGAGATGGCACTAGTTTCAGAGCCTAGACTATTGGACAGAAGTGTTCCCACTGCCAAGAGGATTGTCAGATGTCAGGTTTGTACCTGGAGACCATACCTAGAAGCCCAAAGCCAGGGACAGTGCTTAAATTCTGCCCAGACCCAGCATTCTACAGGCACCTGGGATTAATTAAGCATTTGGACTCCCTCACAGTAATCTGCTGAGTGTTCAATAGGGGGAGGTCAACCAGATCTGTTTCGGGGACCACAAACTCTAAAATGCCTTAATCATAATTGAATGGTTATTGCATGATGTCACTATAGGTTTGAGGCAGGAAATCTATAGGTAACAGTGAAGCAACTATTATCAAATGAAAACCTTTAGGTTGTAAAGTTTTCATAATTCTAGTTTTTATGGTATAGTTAGGTAATTTGGCATTCGGTAAATAAGACAAAATAATGCTTCCTCTATTGGTCTAAGTTTTTTTCTTTTTTAGCAATGTTCCATCAATCTGGAGTCCAGTGCATGCACTGGCCTGGCACCTTGGGGAAGACTTCAGGAAAGACTCGGCTTCCTGGGCAACAGCCAAATGCTTGGAATGGGACAGGAGGGAGGAGACACTTCCTGACTTCCTGGAAGAAATTATGGATTGCCCCTGCACCTTGGCACAAGCCAGAGCTGACACTGGCAGGTTCCATGTAAGTTAGTACTGTCTAATGTGGAGCCAGATGGGCTAATATATTTTATTAGGTAGACCTAGAGGTTTAGGAACCTGTATAGAAATATTTTTTTTAAGTGACATAATAAATTTACCTGCCCAAATTCTGTCTCCCTAGTCTCTTTGCCTAGCCAATCCCAGTTTCCCCCTTCATGCTCTTTGTGCTACATGGCTCTCTCTCCCCTGCCCTACCACTCTGCACAGGCTCCTAGTCTCCTCCCCAGGGCTCCTTATCCAATCAGTCTCCTCCCCGTCCCATTTCTACCCTTTTTAGATATCTCTCCTCCCCTCTTCCTCCTGACTGGTTCCTAGTCCCTGTCTCCTTGTCCCACTAGTCCCAGGCTCCCCTCTCCTTCTAGCCCTTGGTCACTGTCTCCTTGATTAACAAGTCCCAGTGTTTCATCCTCAGATCCAGTCTTACTAGACTCCTTTTCCCAATCTACTCCTTTCCCTCCCATTGGTATGGATTTTGTTCCCTCTGCATTTGAATCAGATAGCTTCCTCCTCCACTCTGCCTGGGTGCCAAGGGTGGGGGGAGGGGCACTTGTTCTCACTGGCCCCACCTCAACCCAGAGCAGCTGGTAGCAGCAATTACGGAGTGAGTCCTTCTGAACCCCTGTAGCCCTATACTGGAGCATGCTCAGTCACCTGTAGAGCTATTATACATGTAGTTCGGTCACACACTGGAGATATGAGGGAATTGAGCACTGAGAGTCAAGAGGCTGGAGATTGTAAAATGGAATCTGGAGATTTTACCTGGTAATATAGAAGTCTCTACTGAGTAGTGTGAACTGTTTTATTGCAAAGGCTTATAACTTGGCCACATTTGGGCAGCTTTTCATGGGGATAGCAAAAGGTAGATCTCTGATGCCAAAACCTCTCCCTGCCAGATTTCTAGTTTCTCCGCCAAGGCATGTGGGGGCGCTAGAGCATTTAAAAGAAAAGGTCTCAAGCATTTTTAATGTGGGCAAAACAACATATTTCCCCCAGCCTCATTCTCAGAAATGGCTGAACCCAAATGGCTGAAATTATAAAAACAATATCAGCATATGCCAAACACATAGCATGGAAATTTTCATCCCAAACAGTTAGTTTCTCAAAGTTATAAGCAACTGAAAACAAGGTCTTAATGGGCAACCAACCAGCCCCTCTTTTAATAAAAACACAGGTGGCCTGTAAAGATTTATTTTATGCCCTTTTTTGTTTTATAATGATTAGAGAAGGCCTGAAAGATTTTGTTTAAAAATATCGTTTCAGTATTGCTAACTCTTGAGATTTTTATCTTGATTGATGGGATTTCAAAGGGTGATGGTGATCCTCTCATGCAGTTCAGTGCTGTGAGAATCTCTCCCTTCCACTCACTGCTCTCACAGGAGGGGGGCAAAGAGCCCAGCAGCTCATCACAACTCTGTGTTCTCCTCCCACACCCCTCCTGTAAGTAACAGACAGGATGGTGCCCCTACTGCTGCTGCTCCTCCTGCCTTGAGTACCTAGCCTGGGCAGGGACAGAGGAGAATGAAGAGCTCCTGAAGCTGACACCCCAGTCTGGGAAGGTGAAGAGGAGACCCTGCTGCAGACCCCCAAAGCTTGGGGGGGGGTGAAGAACCCCAGGAGCAGAAGAGGAGAGGCTGTGGGTGCAGAACTGATGGGAGTTGGAGGAGTTGAATTGATTGGGTTGAAGTTACGAGAGCCAGGGCTGAGTTTGGACAGAAGGGATGGTGCAGGGACTAGAGGATAAGATTAGTTGCTGGACAGAGGATAGGCAGATTTTGGAGTGAGAGCTCTTGCAGCAGGGGGGCAAAATCACCGTACCCAATAAATTTGGGAGAGTGAGCAACACTATTTGTTTCACACACACACTGGCATTAGATAGGGGGAGTTCAAAACTCAAAAAGACAGACTGAAAATACACTATCTTGTAAAAGATAAATCTTATGATTCTGGGGTCCAACTCATAGTTTTTGGTCTCTTGAAGTTGGCAGTATTGTTTCAGTTTGGTGAATATCTCAGACTCTATTGTGAACTTTCACACCTAAATTGAAAAGGTGATGTTGAATCCAGTGGAAAAAAAATAACAATTTGTTTTTAAAAAACCTTTACCTCTCACTTTCTGAACCTTTTGTTCTCTTGTGATACTATAATTTTACTAATTCTTTAATTGTTTTAGTCTTCCAGAGTATACAAGATCTGAATTACTAATGAAAAACATGCCACACATATACACCTAGCTAACAAAAGGTTTCAGATCTTCTCTGTAAATCATAAAACAACCAAAAAAGGGCATGACCATTCTTTTTAGTCAGAGCGTTCTTAAGCACATACAACTGTAAAAATTTAACTGCCTCAAATTATGTCCTTATGGGTGCTCCAATTCAGGTATGCACGTGCCCCATGCTCCTTTGATCACAGATTTTTGCTAGCAGTGCCTGTTCAGCCCATGCACGCGCTTCAAACATCCCCATATCGAGGCTATATAGAACAGCATGTGTGAATCTGCCTCAGTTCCTTCTCAGCTGGGCTGGACCATGTCCGGGGCCCGGTCATGTCCAGGGCCAGGGGGGTTTCCCTGAGCACTTGCGTGGTGTTAAGAAGGGTGCCACGCAGCCGCACAGCTTACAGGGAACTTAGCTCTCCAACCTTAAATATGATTTACGTATGGCAGGAACCTTCGGTTTCCCAGTTTGATCCCCACCCCTACTAGTGAAAAAATACCAGTAGTCCAAGATGGAGTCCAATACCAGGTGACATGATCACATGACCCTACAGTGTCAAAGCAGTCATAAGTCCTCAGGAAGACTTCCCAGGAAGGTGGGACATTAGCATCTTCAAAATCCTCTTAAGAAAAGGAGTACTTGTGGCACCTTAGAGACTAACAAATTTATTGTAGCTCACGAAAGCTTATGCTCCAGCTCACTTCATCAGATACATGTCCTATTGTTCTCCCTCATGTCCCATTGACTAACCAGCCAGACTGATTGCATTTTGCCTGGTGGGCATTCCGCAGATGCAAACCCACTTGTAATTGTTACATAGTCAATAATCCTAACTTTAGATACATAAATGATACATACGTAGAAATAGGATAATCATATTAAGTAAATCGTAGTCTTTCCAATGATGTCTCACATGACCCATCTTGCATAAACTACATCTTAGTTATGCCAAAATCAAATTACTACAATATTTCTAAGAAGAATATGGAGCATAGTGTCACAGTAGATCTTTGGATGTATTATCTCATTATGAATCTGCCAACATCCAGCCTCCTTCTAGAGTGTTAGCCCAGTCTATAAGGTCTCAGTCTATCTCTTTGGCAATATTCAAGGATTTCCAAATGATGAAATTTGCAGAGCTGCAACCTGGACTTCAACACACATTTTCTCCAAAGTATGGTTTGGTTCTTTGAGATGTGTCCCTAGGGTGCTCCACTACCCGCACTTCTCTGCTTTGGAGTTTCATGGAATTTTGTGATAGAGAAGGAACTTAGGGTGGTTTGCCTGTGTAGCTCTATGTAGTCTCAGTGCAGGTATGAGGATGTTTGGAGTACAACTGTGCGCCAGATGAAAATCTCTGATCAAAGATGCATGCACACCTCAAGTGGAGCACCCATAGGGAAAGACATCTTGAAGAACTCTAATTAGGAGAATAACCGCCCTTCTGGCTCTTGCAAATTACTCAATTTGAAATACTGGTTTTGAAATAATACTATGCTTGAGTGTGTGCAGACACCAATATATGAAATGGTGACTGAGTAAAATGTCATCTTTTGGAAGGAGGGGGGTGGTTGAAAACTTGTAACATACTCTTTCACATTTTTGTCTTCTTGTTATTTAAACACTATTTATCCTAGATGTTTGAGGCTTTAGGAGAAATTTCTCCTCTTAGCCTAAACTGATCACACAAAAATCTTGTTAATGGCTTGTTCTAATGAAAAGTTAGCCTTAACTATGGAGTTGTGACCAGTACATCCCAAAAAGACATAGACAAAACAAAACAAAAAGGACAAAACAGGAATTCCAGCAAGTATGAACATTTGTCTCTTTCAGACAGATTATGGGTGTGACATTGAAAAAGGGAGTGTGTGCACTTACCATCCTGGAGCCGTGCACTGTGTAAGGGCCATTCAGGCCAGGTAAATACCTGCTTTTTTATTAAGCATTCAAAGGAGCATTATCAGACTGTTTAGGTCTCCAAATTTGACTTGCCTTTAATTTTTTATAATTCATTGTGAAAATTCTCTGGACTCTAAGGGTACATCCACACAATGAGTGGCAGCAAGTCTCAGAGGCGGGTCAACAGACTCGGGCTTGCACTACAACACTAAAAACTTCTCCCCAGCCCAACCCTGAATGTCTGTCTGCATGTCTATTTTTAGTGCGTAGCATGAGCCTGAGTTTGTTGACCAAGGTTCTGAGACTCACTGCCACTTGCTGTGTAAAGGTACATTAGGGGGTACGTTCTTTCCTTAAACAGGGATTTTTTGCCTCTCAGGTGAATGCCCTAAGCAGTGAGCTGTGGAGTTATTCTCACTATTTCTGGCCCAATAAATATTTAATTAGTTAAGTGGAATAGCTTCAACAAGAGAGTCAGAGGGACCTCCACAAAAAGAAAAGGAGTACTTGTGGCACCTTAGAGACTAACAAGGGTCCTTAGAGGGACCTCCATACTCCAGTGGTTAGGGCAATCACCTGACAGATGGGAGACGCCTTCTCATCCTTTCTCACGCAGAGGGGGGAATTGAACAGCGGTCTCCCACATCCTGGGTGAGTCCCCTTACTAGTGAGCCACTGTTTTGTGTGAGATTAGGTATGCTCAGAATAAGTTTACCAGATCAGGTCCCACAAGCAAGAATGGCACTCCCCTGCTTATCATCTCTATCTGGTTTGAAGATTGTCCTGGGTCTTCGGCGTGAGATAGGCATCCGGGCACCTGCCTGAGACAGGAGTGTGCATACCTAGAGAAAGAAATTTAGCCACCTAGGGGAAATTTTACGGCAGAAATTTAGGTGCCAAATGAGTTTAGGCAGCAGCTGAGCAGGGGTTTTGTGGATCACAGTAGAACCTAAATCTGAACTGTAGGTGTATAAATCCTGTTGCAGATTTGAGCCTCAGTGTTTCCTTAGTTGCAGTCTCTGTCCTTCAAATTTTATTTATATTCCAGTTGTATGCAGTATTTTGATTTGTTCAGTCTTAGGTGATAGCACAACCATAAGTGGACTATACAGGTTGTCTGGACCTGAACCCTTTAGCATGCAATAGCCTCTTTCTCTATTTCCCCTCGCTCTCCACCCTCAATTCACTTATTGTCTATGCTGCTGAGATAGGCCTTTTTTATACCAGAAAATGGCACAAGTTTAACTACATTTATTTTAAAATCAATATAGTTAAACTAGTGTGAATCCCTAAAGTAGACCTAATTAAATCAATTTAAATTTTGCTTTTATCAGTTTAGTTTAATTCAGTAATTTACAGTATGTGGCCATTTAACTAGTTCAATTATAAATCAATTTTAGTTGATCAGTGCAATTTCCTAGTACAAACAAGCTCTTGGTGTAAAAATCCTTTCTTGTCTTATCCCAAATTAGTGACTCCATATTTTATCCTAACCTAAACTAACTTTCAGGGATGGAAAAATCTTTACTGGGCCCATCTAATCACCATAGACATTACAGAATGTCTTGTAATGTCAATAAACAAAAAAACACATGAGCTCCAAACTCATAAACATTTGTACTTCAAAGCTGAAATGGTGAATCTTCCTTCTCAATGCATTTCTCCAACCAGCCCCCAGTATGCATCGGGACAGCAGTGCTGCTATGACTCCACAGGTACCCAGATCCTCACACGAGACTCCATAGGGGGAAGTACACCTGATCGAGGCCATGACTGGGGTTCTCCACCTTTCAAAAAGCCTCCTAGGATTCCTGGTTTTTCTCATTGGCTTTATGATGTCATCAGCTTTTATTACTGCTGTCTGTGGTCTGAAAACTGTCAGTTCTACCTGAAGCACCGTCCCTCCAGTGACTGCAAGACTTACAAACCTCCTCGGGTTGGTAAGGGCTTCAGAGTTCCACTGCATAGTAAAGATGTTTTTTTGTTTAGGTGCATAAAAGATATATTCTCAGAAGTTATGTCATGGATGGGAGTCCAATGTGCCAGTCTAAATTTGCCAACAACTGCCATGGTAAACAGTTTGGAAGAACTGTCAGGGGCAAGGATTGTACTTGCTCTACTCTGCTGCTCTAGGATCCTGAACTCTCAATTTCCTCATTAGCTCTTAGGAGCCTGGCTAATCACAAGGTTAAATTTATCTGAGGACTGGCTAATTCCCAAAGCTTTTAGCCATCAGTGGATGCTATGCCAGAAAGAACAGAGGGGCTGTTGCTTATGACAATTCATGACAATGGCTAGACAGTTGTTATGCTGAGACTGCTACTATTTATACCAGTAATAATCATCTCACTGTAATTTAGTCCTCCCTCCTCTCTCTCTCTCACTCAGTTGTTTGTCTCCATCTCTTCCCTCCTGCCACATGCTAACCCGGCTACTGTCCTTTTATTACACCTGTGCAGTGACCAGCCCAATGGGGCTCTGATTCCTGGTTGGGGCATCGATGCAACCACAATGAGTATGATATTGTTGTCAATATGAATATAATTAATAACACTGTTAAAAATAAAATTAGGAGGAATGGCTGGCATATCACCTGGCCTTGGTCCACCCTTATTCTACCAACCTGCCCTGCTCTCCCCTGCACTACCAAATCCTGCCTTCTCCCTAATACACAGAAACAAGAGGGAGTTGGGATTGTTTTAGGGCAGCAAGAAACTACCAGAGACCAGTGCATAACTGGAGAAGGTTCACAGGTGACCCAACTAAGAAGATGACATGGGGGAGCTGATAATTGTAGGAGCTGACTCTCCTACTACAATCAACCTTCCCGCTAATGCCAGTTCTCCCTAGCCTTCTGTCTCTCCCTTCATTTCCTACTGTTGGCAGCTCCCCTCTGTCTGCAAATTCTTCTATGTTTCTTGGCTCATCTGGCTCTCCCAGGACTACCGGCTGTCCTGGGGCTGTTGGTGTTACTGGCTGACTTGGTCTCCCAGTGCTGCAAGCTCTCCAGGTCAGATCTGTTTCACACAATCTCTTAGAGGTCAACAGATTGTTGTTCTCTGAAAGTGGAGTATAATTCAGATATTTTCTCAATACATACCAAAGCCTTGTCTAACTGGCATATTTTAGGAACTCTCCCACTGTTGCTCTAGCATTGGTTCAGTAGCACCAATAGTGTTGCAGCACTAGCATAGATGGGCCACCAACATGTTTACTGTTGTTGTTGAGACATAATCTGGTCAGATCTAAATTGTACATCAGTAAAAATGCATGTGCCTACTCTCTACTTGAAGTGACACCACTGGAGTGGCACCAGAGGCGATAGAATGACTGATTTCCTAAGGAGTATATTATGCCTTTATCAGACAGAGCCATACTAACAATGGTGAGGAGGTGCATGGTCAGAGTATCATCGAATTGAAGCAGTGATGTGTCAAAAAATAGTTAGTTACTAGTCCTACAGTGCTGTCTGAGTTCTGGGCTGTGGCCCTATGCCATGCATTTACTCCCTTCTGGTGCTACCAGTGGCATTGGGAAACACTCCCTCTGTACTCCTTCCATATTTTCTCTCTGTATGAATGCTGTCCCCCGGAAGCCTCACAAAAATTAGGTGTTTATCTAGTGAGCCATGGAGCACATAATTGTTGTGTTTTATTATTTAAACTTATGTGTGTAAAACAGCTTCTGCTTTTGGGGATCCTCACTTCCTCACATTTGATGGGGCTAACATCACATTCAAAGGACAAGGTGAATACACACTGCTGGAGTCCAGTCTGACAACCTTAAGAGTGCAAGGAAGGACACAACCTGCCAGATCTCTCAATAGTAAGTCAGGGAAAGAACAAGCAACAAAGACAAATCATCTTTTGGGTTTGATCATTTGGTTTAGTTTTATCTTTGTTTGAAAGCCAGAACTATTTCTATCCTCCCTCTTTCCCTTAACTCACTCCCATCTTACTCCCTTTCCATCATTCACTTTTTTCCCCCCCAAATCAAACTCAAGTGCTCCATGCAAAACCTAAAACTATTTTGATAATCTAAATACATTAAAAACATGTTCCATTTTGTTTGGAACTAAAGAAATGTGGCTGATCATTTCTGAGCACTTTGCTTGAATATTGTATCTCTTCCCCTCTCGTTGGCCAGTTTGTCTTCTTAGATTGCTTGTTCTGATGAGGGGTGGGGGGGGGGCGCTATTTTTATGTAAGTCTGGGGAGTACTTAGAACATTCTGGGTGCTGTTGTAGTAGATTCTGATTGCTTAGACCTGGCTCACCCCCCAACCTTGTCAACCATTTAAGTTTCTGAATAACTAATTTTCGATTTCTGCCATGACATCCATGACATTATCCTGTGTTGCTGTATGTTTCACTCACAAGACTGGGTACATATAAGGGATGGAAATTACTCTTCTTGTTGTTATCCCCTGGAGTTTGAGATTGCAGGAGTGAAAACAGGAAGTGAAAACACACTTGGAGTTGCAGCTAACAAGAGATGTTAAGAGTAACAAGAAGGGTTTCTTCAGGTATGTTGGCAAAAAGAAGAAAGCCAAGGAAAGTGTGGGCCCCTTACTGAATGAGGAAGGCAACCTAGTGACAGAGGATGTGGAAAAAGTTAATATACTCAATGCTTTTTTTCATAGAATCATAGAATATCAAGGTTGGAAGGGACCTCAGGAGGTCATCTAGTCCAACCCCCTGCTCAAAGCAGGACCAATCCCCAACTAAATCATCCCAGCCAGGGCTTTGTCAAGCCTGACCTTAAAAACCTCAAAGGAAGGAGATTCCACCACCTCCCTCGGTAACACATTCCAGTGCTTCACCACCCTCCTAGTGAAAAAGTTTTTCATAATATCCAAACTAAACCTCCCCCACTGCAACTTGAGACCATTACTCCTTGTTCTGTCACTTTTTGCCTCTGTCTTCACGAACAAGGTCAGCTCCCAGACTCCTGCACTGGGCATCACAGCATGGGGAGGAGGTGACCAGCCCTCTGTGGAGAAAAAAGTGGTTCAGGATTATTTAGAAAAGCTTGACAAGCACAAGTCTATGGGACTAGATGCACTGCATCCGAGGGTGCTAAAGGAGTTGGCAGATGGGATGGCAGATCCGTTGGCCATTATCTTTGAAAACTCATGGCGATTGAGGGTTGTCCCGGAAGACTGGAAAAAGGCTAATGTTGTGCCCATCTTTAAAAAAGAGAAGAAAGAGGATCCGGGGAGCTACTGGCCAGTCAGCCTCACCTCAGTCCCTGGAAAAATCATGGAGCAGGTCCTCAGGGAATCAATTCTGAACACTTAGAGCAGAGGAAAGTGATCAGGAACAGTCAGCATGGATTCACCAAGGGCAAGTCATGCCTGACTAATCTAATTGCCTTCTATGATGAGATAACTGGCTCTGTGGATGAGGGGAAAGCAGTGTATGCATTATTCCTTGACGTTAGCAAAGCTTTTGATATGGTCTCCCACAGTATTCTTGCCATCAAGTTAAAGAAGTATGGACTGGATGAATGGACTATAAGGTGGATAGAAAGTTGGCTAGATCATCGTGCTCAACAGATAGTGATCAATGGCTCCATGTCTAGTTGGCATCCGGTATCAAGCAGAGTGCCCCAAAGGTTGGTCATGGGGCCGGTTTTGTTCAATATCTTCATTAATGATCTGGAGGATGACATGGACTGCACCCTCAGCAAGTTTGCAGATGACACTAAACTGAGAGGAGTGGTAGATACGCTGAAGGATAGGGATAGAGATAAAGAGGGACCTAGACAAATTAGAGGATTGGGCCAAAAGAAATCTGATGTGGTTCAACAAGGGGAGGGATAGCTTAGTGGTTTGAGCATTGGCCTGCTAAACCCAGGGTTGTGAGTTCAATCCTTGAGGGGGCCATTTAGGGATCTGGGGCAAAAATTGGAGATTGGTCCTGCTTTGAGCAGGGGGTTGGACTAGATGACCTCCTGAAGTCCCTTCCTACCCTGATTTTCTATGATTCTAAGGACAAGTGCAGAGTCCTGTACTTAGGATGGAAGAATCCCATGCACCACCAGTGTTTTCCCCAGGAATTGAAATTGGGGGCAGGTGTTCAAATTTACAGGGCGGGGAGTCAGGGCCAATGAGGGGTGAGACCATGAGGGTGAAGGTGGGCTGTATGGCACCATAGTAAAAACTGAAAAATGTTTCATGACCATTTTATTAGATTTTAAAATCATCACACAAATTGAAGTTGGCTACTCAAGCCTTCTATGAAGCACTACATCTACATCCTTCCTGGTTTTTAGTTATAATTTTGGAGAACTCTGTTAATGAACTTCTTGAATGCAATGCATTCATCTTTGGTGGCTTCTCATGTGTCTGGTACTTCCATTCCTTCAACTGATATGCTCATTAGTTCATTCACATGATCAGGCAGAAGGCAACTTCTTTCAAAACACACAATTCTATTCAATGATGAAAGAGAATGCTCAATTGTAACTGTTGTGACTGGCAGCAGCAAGAGATGAATTCCTACTTCTTTCAGACCAGGAAACATGGCATAAAGATTGGCTCGAGCCACTAGTGATGATAAAAAAGAAGTTGAAGTCAAATCTTCATTCATTCGTCGTATGATATTCCACTCTGTGTTCAAATTCTCTATTCTGTCCTGAGCACATGGCAGCCCCATTGCTGGTAGTCTCTCACTCCCACTCAACTGTCAGTGTTTTATAAGACAGGGATCTGTAAAAGCTATGTAGAGGTTGAGTAGAATCTACAAGTCACTGTTGTAGATTTTTAAGAATCAAGTCTGTGTACTTTTTCAGTTGTCTTAAACACTTCTTGTCCTCTTCACTTAAGGATTCAATATAAATGCCTTCATTAGTCAACTTCTGGACTGAAGTCTTTGCTTCTTCCAGTACTTTTTCAATGGATAGCTCTCTGATTGAACCAAATGTAACTTCTATTGCTGGACAAAGATCTACTACTGTTGTAGCAGATGCCTGGATGGCATTGTTTAATGACCCAAGTGGTTTCAACAGTAGACTTACAAGAGAGAGAATGGCAATAGTCTTCTCTGAACGTAGTAGCAAAAGTAATCCACCAGCCTCAGTACTTAGATCCATCCCATCTTGGTAGATACTTTCCAAAGCCAATAATAATGGCTGGAGTAATTTTAAGACAACAGCCAAGGATCACTCATGAGAAAGCCAGAGGGTTTTCCCAGGTTGGACTAATTTCAACTTCAGTCCCAGTATATCTTCTATATTTTCCCAAGATATTCAGTCTTTTTGGACACTTGCTGAAAAAATAATATAATGAAGACATTAAATTTACCGCGTTTTTAATGTCTTTTGAAGAGTCTGCAGCTCGTACTAGCGCTAGTTGGAGTAGATTGCCTCTGCAGTGTGTATAGGAGAGACTTGGGTTACACTTTTCTCTGAGCAAAGCTTGTGCTCCACCATGTCTTCCAGAGAAATTTGTAGCTCCAACAAATGCACAAGCAGCCATCTGTTTGGGGTCCCAATGACAAGCATTTAACTCTTCTTCTAAGATCTGGGTTGTCACAGATGCAACCAATCTGTCTTCTATAACTTGAACATCTAGAAATGTATCTACTGGCATACCACTGACATCAAGATAACATACACAATGACTTAATACTTGATGACTATTTGCATTGGTGCATTCATCTGCCATGTATGCACATTTTTTGAATGTGGTGGGAGAGATCTTTACTTTTTCAACTGTTGAGTCTTTCACTGTTGCACCACATGCATCTAGCCATTCAGTTGAGTTTCTTGCAAAAAGATAGTGAGCATTTGCTGGTCTTGTTCGGAACCAGTGTTCAACTTCAGCATGAACAAGGGACAATGCACTTAACATTGGCCTTCAGTTTGTAGTGTGTGGTATCACTTTCTATTTAAGCAAGAATGATGCCACAGCCATGTTTGTTCGCATGAACTGTGTTGTCTCCACCATTCTTAACAGCCTCATTAACACTCACTGGTGTTGTCCTTGGTCAGTGGAGACTCAGAGTTCAGAGGTGCTTTCACATGAGTTCATCTCCCAGGTGGGGGGCAAGAAGGCACCTTGCTCGTTCCTCCAGTTGCTCACTGTTCGCTCTGGCCACTGTTCGTTGTGCCACAGTTCATTCCATCGCTCTGTTGCCAATGGCCCTGTATCGTCACCTTCTGCTGCCACCTGCCACTGTGACCTCTGTGAGTTGGTCTCTTGAGGATCCACCCAGCTCTCAGTGATTTTAGCTGAGCTCTTAGTGGGGGGAACCTCGCTGCTAGTGCAGACTGGGCCGTCTCTTCCACAGAAACACAGTCCCACAGCAGGTCTAAGCACTTAGACCTGATTATCAGTGATTTCAGCTGTAGTGATCACATAACAAAACAAAGACTATCTATGGACCCTAATCACCTCTGTCTTTAAACAGTGGAGAGGGGCAGGTCTAATAGTACTTGTGACTCAGGCAGACCATCAAGCAAAACACCTGTCCCCACCGTCTCTCTTGATGCCCTCAATCAGCACAGGCTATTTAGCTGTATGCCCTTTACTCATACAATAAGAATAACAACATTTCATTACACCTCCCCCCACCTGCATTCAAATGATTTGTAACCCAACCACAGCCAAAATCTATCACCTGGGCAACACAGCTCTGTTTGCTGGATACCTAGGTAGATTAGGTGTGAATGTAAATACAGTCTAGTCCTGAAACCTTTCCCCACAGCCCCTAGCTCATCACTAGCTTCAGGGAGAGCTCATTTAGACTTTGCTTATAAATCATAATTTTAAATTATTAGGTTGGCCAACATCATTGAAATGAATGCACTGACATGGTCATAAAAACAACAGCTGTATAAGAAAGCTAGTCTTTGTTCATACTTTTCAAATCTATTGTACTTTTTCAGATACACATTTTATCATACACTGTATATGCTTTTAAAGTGTGTATTAATGTTTCAATTTCAATTCAGATTTCCAAACAATCACTAAATTGGCAACACTGCATGTAAGTAGTTCACAAAACTGAGGCAGGGGGTGTTGGAGAAATTCGGGGGGGGGGTGTAGGAAAATCCCTGTGCACCGCTACAGACTAGAGACCTAATAGCTAGGCAGCAGTTCTGCAGAAAAGGACCTAGGGGTTACAGTGGATGAGAAGCTGGATATGAGTCAACAGTGTGCCCTTGTTGCTAAGAAAGCTAACGGCATTTTGGGCTGTATAAGTAGGAACATTGCCAGCAGATTGAGGGACGTGATCGTTCCCCTCTATTCGACATTGGTGAGGCATCATCTGGAGCACTGTGTCCAGTTTTGGGCCTCACACTACAAGAAGGATGTGGAAAAATTGGAAAGCATCCAGTGGAGGGCAATGAAAATGATTAGGGGGCTGGAGCACGTGACTTATGAGGAAAGGCTGAGGGAACTGGGATTATTTAGTCTGCAGAAGAGAAGAATGAGAAGGGATTTGATAGCTGCTTTCAACTACCTGAAAGGGGGTTCCAAAGAGGATGGATCTAGGCTGTTCTCAGTGGTAGCAGATCACAGAACAAGGAGTAATGGTCTCAAGTTGCAATGGGGGAGGTTTAGGTTGGATGTTAGGAAAAACTTTTTCACTAGGAGGGTGGTGAAGCACTGGAATGGGTTACCTAGGGAGGTGGTGGAATCTCCTTCCTTAGAGGTTTTCAAGGTCAGACTTGACAAAGCCATACCTGGGATGATTTAGTTGGGGATTGGTCTTGCTTTGATGAGGGGGTTGGACTAGATGACCTTCTGAGGTCCCTTCCAACCCTGATATTCTATGATTCTATGATTTTTGAATTTCCTGACTTTTGAGTGCTTAGCATTGCAATCTCAACATGACATTAATAGGTAAGAAGGGAGAGGTTTGTGTGTTTATATATAATCTGTACACTTTATAATCCACCCCAAAGAACCATTATTCATATTTATCCTATGTAAAATATGACAGTAAAAATAATAAAATTAACATATACTTTAGAGGGACTTCGGGCAGTGTTTTTAATTGGACTTGTTTTTGTTTAGAAGAAACTCTGGCTAAAGTGACAGGCTTGTCTTCAGTTGCCATACAGGAGAATAATTCTGATGTGATTGAGGTACGCAGCTCAGAGCACTCTGGGATGTTGGAGGTCCTGTTGAACAAGGAGGTGCTTAGTTTCTCTGAGCAAAGCTGGATGGATTTGAAAGGTTAGACATTGATATCAACCTTAAAAAGGATGGGTAATAGTGTTTCAGCTCCAATCACACTTCATATTCCTACAAGGCCCCTGTGTAGTTAAACATCTGCCCAGATGTTTGTTTGCTTAAGCCCCTGCCTTCATTTCCAGGTTGAATGGTGAATCTGGGGGTGATTCTAGAGATGACATGAGGGGCAAAATAGCTGAGAGGCAGGGTCTCAGCAGCTATGCTGAGCTATGCTGACACTATCATAGGTAATGGAATTATCTTCCTTAACCTGCATTTCCTTAGCCTAACTGGCACGAGAAGATGGCAAGAGAGGCATGGGTCTGAGCAGAAGTGCAGGTACCAGGGTTAAGAATCCCTCCAAAGAAAGTTCTGAGGATTGAGTCAGTACAGCAGCACTTTGTGTAAATTATCCATTATGGTTGAGATTTTTAAAGGAACGTAAGGGATTTAGGTGTCCAAATCCTATTGAAATCAGAGTTGGGTGCCTATTTCCTTTGGGTTTCTTTGCAAATCCCAGCCTGTATTTCTGTGGTGCCTCTTCTCAGCAGTGGCAATGACTCCCTCTGCATTGTGGGTGGCACTTGGTTAGAGTGGACCAAAGGAAAGGGAAGGAGCTGGTGAAGGGAGAAGCTGATGCATATTATGCTTCTCCATTAAGATGCTGTGGTCTAGATTGTGGTAGTTAGCCACTGGCCCACTCTGGAAGTAATGCCACCCCACTCCAGGGTGTGTAATGGCAAGGTAATTCCTCAGGAGGCACAGCCCTTCCCTGAGCTCCCTGAAATGCAGGGAAGAATGCACATGGTTGCACTATCCAAAAGGATGATGTAGTTCCCCTGCTAATGGAGATGTGGATGAGGCCATAGTTCAACTCCTCCCCTCCCTCGTCATTATTTCAGGTGATTTGTGTCCCCAGGGATACGTGGAGAAACAGATGGTGACTTTCCCTAACCCCTCTGTCAGGGTTAAGTGGAATAAAAGCTCCTTACTCCCCTTCACTCTCTTCCTTTGCCTACTAGGTCAGGGTCAATTTAGCCTATGAAAATATAATGGCTATCTAACTTTTTTTCTCTCTCACATGGATTCTCACAACATGCCACATAGTAACATTCAATTATTCCTCTTCAAAAATAGAGCATGAAAATGTGCGCTGAATGCATTTATGTTACTGCAGTATGACTGGTATTATGATCACTTGATTCTCTATGAAAGCTGTTAATAGCAGTCTAAATATGAGTGGAAGTTTAATGGGAAACTTGCAGTATTCCCTCAGTCGGGGAACATTTATGTGACCAGTATATTGTGAAGTATGTGTCATATATAATCACATGTTTTCTCTCTTTGTTATAGGCCTCTTTCTCTATTCCACAGCTGATCAGAACATCATAGTGATGTTCTCCTCTGGGGCTGGTATGGAACTAAGAGGAAGGGGAGGATTTCTGAGCCTGACAGTCCTGTTGCCAGTGGAGTTTCACAATCACACACAGGGTATCTTGGGAGTAATGAATGATAATCCAAGGGATGAGTATACCTTCAAAAATGGGACAACCATGTCATCTGATGCCAGCCCTCAGCAGTTGTTTGAGTTTGGAGCTGACTGTAAGTAATTTCCTGGCCCATTACTCCATTCTCAGGTTTACATGAAGTAGCTTCAGAAAATTAAAACCATTTATTATTTGTAGTATAGAAAATTAAGCCGTCTTCAAACAGAACAAATCTGTTTTGAGCAGCCTGTAGTAAAGAGGTAGGGCCTCCTGTACTCCAGTGGGTGGAGCTCACAGTCACATGTGTCGGGAAGGTAAGGCCTCCTACACTGTCTTTATCACAGAATGGAGCTTGTAATGCATTTTTGATATCTTAGCTTTTCAAAGTTCTCTGGTGGGTGTCTAACTGGAGCTAGCATGAAGTGACTAAAAGTCACAATAGTGCTGTGATCCCCAGGATATAAGTGTTGTTTCTATTCAGATATATCATCTTCTGACAGAGTTTTAGCAAGCATGGACATTTGTGCTAACTGCCAAACTCCTGGACAGAAAACAGGCAGTTTATGCTAGGTAAGAATGTAAGAGAAGGGCTGTTTTCATCTAACTCAAATAATCTGCCAGATACCTCCAACCTGCAAAATTAGGCTGCTCTAAATTTCTCTAAGGATTGATCGGGGGCAAAACGGTGTACACGCCCCCCCACCCTTTGCCATCCATCAATTTCTGTATCAAACACAGCTCAGCCAGATTCCAGCACTGAACCCACAGTGAACAGTCCCTCCTCAACAGGCTTCCAATGTAAAATGCAAAAATTAAGATTATGACTCCAAGGAAGGTTTTTGTTTGTTTTTTAATGTTTGAGTTGCTCTATCTAACATATTTTCAGGATATCATCTTGGTGTCACCAGGTATCTAATAACCTGTGCAATAATTTCTCTGGAAAAATGGTGGGAACATCAACTCTTTAAAACTAGACTGACCCAAACACTAGTCTAGGTGCTATGGTAATACAAATAATTATAATAGTAAATGTACAAAAGGGAATAATCCTATATTGGAATGGAGAGGAACTAGATGGGACCTAACAGGTCCATGCCATCTCTAAATTTTTGATCTATGAAATTTGTAGCACAATATGGTGTTAGTCTGGGAAGGTGGGTAGCAGTGTTTGCAGAAGCATGTCAAATGTACATGTGACTCTCTGGTTGATATAGCTTATAGACTCAGACTCTCCACCAAGAACTAATTACTGAACATGAAAAGTTTTGAGCAATTATTCAGCTATTTTTTTAAAGTACAGATGATAGGATTTTTGCCGCTCTCCAGTAGCTTGACTACTGAAAGATTTGCCTTAAACTTCCCTCAAAATATGTTTTTTGGATCGATATCAAGCCTGGAAAATTTCAGCCCCAAAGAAGAATTTTTCCTAATGATAATGCACATAGAAAGTGTTGGAAGAAAGAGACTTGATAAACTTAACTGCGGTGCCTGTTATCATTGGTCTAATTATACATTTACATAATGTAAAATGAGATAGAAGAACCACTTTTTAAAGCTCTGGCAGCAGTTCCATTTTCAGTCTCGACCTTGCATATTTGAAACTGCATAGTGTTTAACTTATGCTGAGATAATACCTTTGGGGATAAGGGAATTCACTTTCCAAGTTATATGTATATGAACATATACATAGACATATGTCTGTTTGTTTCCTCAGGGGCAGTCAAATATGAAACTTCCCTCTTTACTTATGACACCCAGTTCTTACTGAACAACTTCTTCTATGCAACAAAGCACAACTCTGCCTTCATACCAGTGTTTTCTCCTTATGAAGACCCTGCTGACCTCCTGGTGAAGGAGATGACCCTGCTCTGTGATTCTGACCCTTTCTGCAGGTTTGATGTCCTAACAACCAGAAGCCTCAAGGTGGGAAATTCCACCAGAGTATCCCATCGGAATCACAAGTGGCTGGTGGAGAGTCTACAGCCAGGTGAGGCAGTGTTAATTAGGGCAGTGCATAGGAGTGAGAGCATTCCATTAGTGAACACCACAGCATTCTGTGCAGGGTTTCAGAATATTAATCTAGCATGATTACATATGAGCAACTACATATGAGTTTGAGGATTTAAGTATGGTGATGTTTTCACCAGGGGAAATCTCTATCAGTTGTTCCAAGACCCTCTGTGCAATGAGTGAAAACCTGGACAGGTACAAAATAAATTAATTTACAGCCTCTGAACTCTTCCACCACTTCCTCCATCATGAGCCCCACCTTCACTTATCTTCCCTGAAGGAAAAAAGACCCCTTCTTAGAAAAAAAAAATACCAGAAAACAATGAAATGTGTGTGATAGTTCTTGGGGTGCCCAGCACTGAGTCTCTGTAACCTATTTGCCTCCACCAAGAGGGAGAATTGCTTGTGCTTAAATGGGTGTTAGCTCTTTGTGTGTTGACTACTCAAACAATCTCCTCTAGCCTATGCCATCCCTTACTTTGTTTTGCAGGTTAACCCCAATCTCTGAGACACTTTGAAATGTCCCCCTGTGGTATTCAGCCCTTTATAGACTGAACACTCACAGAATTACCAGGTCAGCTTTTCCAGGAACAGTATATATACCAGCTTTGATTATTCAAATTAGGATCAGCTTCTCGTATAACACCACAGCACTGAGTTATCTTTATAGTGAAAATAATTGTAAGTTTTATTATCAAAAACATAAAGATCTAAGAGCTAGTGAGTAAGAATAATGGGAACCGGTTACATTTAAAACAAAATCATAACTCTTTCTAGGGAATAAAACTTAATTTAGCAGGCAAACCTTCTGTCTAAGGAAGTTTCTCTCACCCCAAATATATTTTGCAGCATTCCAACCAAGCCTGGTTGAGATCTCTTTTTCATTAATATAAACACACAGTCTATTTCCTCAAGTGCAGGATAAAAGGATGTCTTTTTGCCTTCCTCTTTTATTTCCAAAAGATCATTGTCTCCTCCAGAGACAGGGCAACCTTCTTTGGGTCAGCCTGTGGTGTCTTGACTTCCCATCCCCCTGTTGATTTTGCTTGTAAATGGGACTTCCATAGTGTCAGTTTACAGTAGTTAAATTGCATTTTGACGGACACACACACCTTATCTCTTGTCTGGAAGAAACTTGTTTTTCTCTTTGGTGACAGACATTTAAACATATTTTTCAAACATATACACAACTCCTTAAATATCATCCCTACTTACATCTTGTGATGACTGAGGATCAGTATGATATATATATATAAGTTTTTATTAGAGACTTCACATGAGATCATTTATGGATAAATACCATGTGTGCTAGGAGTAGTGAGTTTGTCAGGCCTGTTAAGAGTTGCTGTTACACAACAGTAGACCCTTTGCCAGTTGGTACTGAGGGATTCTTAGGGTCACAGTGAGCCACTGATATGCTCCCCACCCTTCCCCTTTTAGCTCCTGTTCTCATCTCTGCACTTTCTTGTGTTGCCAATTCTTGTGGGATTGCCTTTCTAGAGACTGCACACAGAGCCCTCCATAGGCAATAGCCTCCTTGTCAGACCTCTGCTTATTCATACAACAGGAAGTCCCTTAAATACTAAAGGAAATTCAAACAATGTGGGATTTGGGTTAGCCCTATCGTGTCCTGAGTGCCTGGGCCCTCTTAGCTTTTATAGTCATCTCCTCCTTTGAGAGAACACACACTATCTGATCAGTGTTGAGGAAACCATCTCTTGTGGCAAGTAACCCCAACAGTAAACACTATGTCTCTAAACACCTTTTCCTGAGCCAGGTGAGCAAGAAATTGATGAAAAACCATCTACAACAGTCTCCAGCTACACCTCATGTCCACCAAGATCCTGCACCCTTCCCAGTCAGATTTTAGATCAGTATCTGGCAGAGAGAGTGCTGGTTGTGCAAGTAGTTGATTTCCTGGCAGAGTGGAAACCTCCATAATCAAATCTCTGAATCCCTCAGGAACATTTAACACAATTTACCTGGAGATGCTACAGGGGGTCCCCAGAAACATGACAGAAGTAAGCAAAATTGTCTGGATTTGGTTCACAACCTGCCTCTCAGAACAATCCCAAACGGTTGTGTTGAGCAACTGCAGCTACATTTGTAGAGCCCTCATGTGAAGTTCAAGGTTCGGTCCTCTCTCCCACCCTACTTGTTATGGCCTCAATTCTGAAAAGGACTTAAACGTGTACTTAGGTGCTTTCCTGAATTGGGTACTCTGGGTAACCCCAGTAGAGTAGATTGTGAGATACCGTGTCTTCTAATGCCACTAGTACATAGCTGACACCACTTCTTTCCATCATACCATATATTCAGAAAACAGTCTTCCAGCAGTTCAAATGCCTAAGCAAGATCAGTGCCTAGATTAAAAAATAGCTGGCTGAAGCTAAACCTTGCAAAAGAAAAATGAAAAGTGGAAGTGCCAAGTTTTTAATCTTTATAACACCCAATGGGTGATGCCTGGCTACCTCAGCAACCATGTCTTGCTCAAATTATTGGACAGGTGAGGCTCATGAAAGCAGGAGAGAGTTTTCTCAGCAGGCTGGCCCACAACTGAGGAGGTCCGCTCCTCAAGAAATTAGAAGGACCACAAAATTCAGTACCTTCAGGACAAACATGTAAGACTCATTACTGTGCCAACAATATTAATAAAATACACCCTTCCCTCTCCTCTGGAGGAGGAGAGGCAAATAATTACATGGATTGGCCACAGAGTTCCTTTGCCGTTCTGCAAGGACCCTGTGACAAAGTGCAGGGGCACCATGTAATTAGCTTCATGATGTTCTCAGAGTAGATGCACCCAAGTATTCCACTTAGGTATGTGTGCGTGCCCAGCATGCTGGGGCTGAAGAATTTTCCCTAGCAGTACCTGTAGGAGTACTTAACTGTTTGGCAGCAGGAAGCGCTGGGAGGTAGGCAGAGGAGCAGGGATGCGGCACACTTAGGGAGGAGGAGGGGCGGGGGGTGAGGGGATCTTGGCTGCCAGTGGAGTCAGCACCTATGGCGAGCCGCAGGAAACAACTCCGCAGGCCATATATGGCCCATGGGCCGTGTGTTTGAGACCCCTGGATCAGAGGTTACCCTACGGTTCCAAGAGTGCTGCAGTTTCGCATTCTGGAGCCAGTGCCTCTCTGAAGAGGCAGAGGAGCTGCTCCCCATTGAGTGCACTGAGGAAAAGGTTGCATAAGACTTGTTGAGACCACTCCAGATCTCATGAAGATTCTTCTGCCTCCAGAAAGAGTATTGATTGGCATGGTGTTAATGTTGGCACATGGGATGGAGGAAGTCCTTCGAACCTGTCCCTGATACTGTGTATAGAGGTCAGAGACCCTGTACCATTGACTCTGGTTCTGGCCCCAAAGTGTCCATTGAGTCCGGTACCAACAACAGTGATGCTGGTACCAGCTGTTTCCACTCTAGCAGTGTATCATGTGGCAATGGACCTCCTCCGCCTTTCTGTCTGGACCTTATCCAGGGCTTTGCCAGGGCTATATTGTTTACAATACCATTGGCTGAGCAGGCTGTTGAACCTTTGGGTCCGGCAGCACTGTATCCTGATATTTCCCTGCTGCAGACTGTGGAAGTGAGGCTGAGGCTGGGAATGATACAAGGGACCGCCTTGGTACCAAGAAACTCCTTGGCATCACATTTTGCACCACCAATGTTACCGTGGCAGCACTTACCACCCTCTGCATCGGCACCATCAGTTATGTTGGTACCACTGCTGACTTTTGGGATGACAACATTCCTGGCACCAGAAACGACAGAAGTGTACTTAGTGTTGGCAGTACCGTCAGTGCCGGTCCCTTGTTTTTGGGCAACGGATGAGTCAGACCAGTTACTTGCACCCTCAGGGCTGACTTCGCTTCAACCCGAGACTCCTTGGTGTTGAGTTCAGGATGTTCTTCCTCCTGCTCTCCATTGCCTGGCCCATGTTGAAGGCCATTCATGGAGCATCATGGGTACTGGGATTGGCACTTGTCTTGCGGTTATGACAGGAACCCCTAGCCTGGTGCCTACTGGCCACCAGTGCACTATCCTTATGCCCAGTGGCCTTCATGGAATCCATGGGACACTCATGAGTTGCAGAGGTCACACACCTCATCTCACTTTAAGGTGAGATCTCTGGGCATGTCAGTGATGGGCCAATGACCCACCACAGTTTCAGACACCATTGAGCTTTCCCCTGGCAGAGCCTCCAGAGTTGCCCCATTCAGGTCTGCCAGTATAGGAATGGAATCCAGTCCTGGTGTAGTTTAACTGTCTCTCTATCATCCCAGGATTATTCAGCAGTGCATGGCTCTTTCTCTCCTTCAAAGTCTGAGGACTTCAAGGCCTACTAGGACCGTTTGCAGTGAATGGCTGCTTCCCTGGGTATCCAGGCAGAGCTTCTCCAGGAGAATACCCATAAGTTGTTGGATATCCTGCACCTGTCTGCCCCTGGGAGAGTGGCCTTTTCTATTAATGATGTTCTCCGGGAGCCTGCAAAGGTTCTTCGGACCATGCCACTTTCAGTGCCACTACTGCAAAGCATTTGGAGAAATGCTATTTTGTCCCAGTGCAGGGATTTGAGGGCTTTTACTCCCACCCAGCCCCTAGTTCTCTGGTTGTAATTATGGTGAATGACAGAGCTCAGGTTTAAGTCCACTCCTAAGAACAAGGATTCTAAGAGGATGCATTTTGTGGGTAGAAATATTTACAACTCCTCTTCTCTGCAAATGTGGATTGTGAACCATAAGTCATTGATGTCCAATTATGACTTTGTGAATAGGATGGCTGTGTCTAAATTTGCAGACCAGCTGCCTGAAGCCTCCAGAGAGGAATTTCAGGTGTTCATCAGAGTCTTGGTGGCCAAGACATCGTTACAGTCCACGCTGGATGTCAGGGACACTTCAGCCACAGTGATGGCCCTGGCGGTGGCCATGAGAAGGATATCCTGGCTGTTGAATTAGGGCATTGCTCCTGTCATGCAGCTGGCTATAGAGGATTTGTCCTTCGATGGCCAGGTATTCTTTTCGGACAAAACAGATAAGACTCTGCACTCCTTCAAGGATTCTAGGGCTACTCTACGTTCCTTGGGGGTGTATATGCCATCAGTGCAAAGGCATCACTATGGTGGTCAACAACAGCAGTAGTAACAATACTGTCAGCAATGCACCTTTGGGCAGCCTTTCACTCCCCTAAGACAGCTGCACTACCCCAGAAAGAGACATCTATCCAGAGAAGGAGGCATTCGGGTCCAAGCACCAATTTTGATTTGTTAGTCTAGAGCAGTTCAGTTGTTTCTTCCTTTACCCTGTTGCCTCCATTTGGGGACAGGCTGGCTTGCTTTCACAGTGCTTGGGGCTCATTTACCACCAACAGCTGGGTCCAAAGCATTGTCAGATTGGGCTGTTCTGTCCAGTTCCTCTCCGCCTCTCCCTGTCCCTCTTCAGGGACCCATCTCATGAGATACTGTTCCTCAAGCAGGTCTGGTCTCTGCTGGCTTTGGGAGCTGTAGAGGAGGTTCCTCCGGAACACTGGGGTCACAGTTTCTATTCCCGGTGCTTTCTGATTCCCAAATCCAAAGGAGGGGTAAGACCTATTCTCGACCTTTGCAGCCTCAACAAATAGATACACGAGGTTCCAAAGGTCACCGTATCAACTTCCATCCTTGCATTATCTCAGAACAACTGGCTTGCTGCTCTAGACCTTCAGGGTGTTTATTTCATGTGGTGATTTTGCTGAGCCACAGAAAATTCCTCCAGTTCCTCATGGTAGAGTGCCATTTCAGTGGTTCCTTTTTGCCTCTCTTCTGCCCCCCAGGTTTTTACCAGGTGTATGGTCAAGCCAATGGCATACCTTAGAAAGAAGGGAATCCATATCTTCCCATATCTGGATGACTGGCTAGTGAGGGGCAGGTCCAGATAAGAAATTCTTTCTCACACACACCTTACACTGCACTTACTCAACCATCTGGGTCTCATCCTAAACACCAGAAAGTCAACATTGGTTCCCACTAAGAAAATCAAGTTCAGTGGGGTCCTAATAGAGTTTGAGAGCATTTTTGCCAACCAACAGTATTCAGGCAATTTGCCACTTTTGTCTAGGTCTGCAGTCTCAGCCTTCCACAACGTTCAGATGTGCTTGAGGCTCTTGGGCTACATGTCTTCTTGCATGCAGGTGATCCAATTGGTAAGATTGCATCTTTGCCCTCTTCAGATGTGACTTAGGATAGTTTATCCTCCATCTCTTCATCCCTTGGACAGATTGATCCACCTCCCTCCATTGGCCCTGGACTCCTTGCAGCTGTGGACACTTCAGAAGAATGTACACCAAGGCATTCCCTTTGCCCAGACCTCACCAACCAGGTCTGTTATCACCAATGCATCCCTGAAAATCGACCTGTTTGCTACAATGGATGTGTTTGTTCTGCTTTTGGGGGGTACCAGTCCAGGCTCCCTGACTGACACCTGTCATCTTAGCCGGCATTCGGCTCTGCTATGTGTGTTTCCTCTGATCCCAACCATTCCATAGGTCATCCTCAGGTTGAAAGCGGATTGGGCCAAGCTCATCCTCATTGCCCTGATGTAGCCGAGGCAGTGTTGGTTCTCCAACCTCATGCTATTGATTCAGCCTCCCATAATCTTTCTTCTCTAGTCTGATCTGTCACACAGAATCATGGTTGCACACTGCATCCCGTGCTCAGTTCCCTGCATCTCACAGCATGGCTGCTCTGTGGTTGACTGAGGAGGAAGAGCAATGTTTGGTGGCTGTTCGATAGGTTCTACTCAATAGTAGAAAGCCCTCTACCAGAATGGCCTATCTGGGGAAATAGAAGCGGTTTTCTTTGTGGTCATTGGCCCTTGGAGTTCAACCAAACTGGCCTTTATCCATGACATCTTGGATACTTGCTGTACCTTCAATCTTCAGGCCTTGCATTTAGCTTATTGAGGGTGCATCTCGTGGTGATCTCAGCATTCCATCCCTCCATTCATGAAAGATCAGTCTCTTCCAGTGCCATGATAGCAAGACTCTTTAAAAGGCTTCTTCGTTGTCATCCTCCAGTCCTAGAGCCAGTCCCTTTGTGGTACCTTAACACAGTCCTAGTGGTGTTGATGGACCTTCCGTTTGAGTCTCTGGCATCTTGTCCCTTTCCTCTTTTATGTCAGAAGACTGCATTCCTGGTGGCTATAATATCCATAAGGAGAGAGACTGAGAGTTGCAGGCTCTGATGCCAGAGCCTCCGTATACACAATTCTACAAGAGCAAACTAACTTTACAGCTGCACCTAAATTTTTTGTCTAACATGGTCTCTCAGTTTCATTTGAACCAGGCAGTATATATACCTGTTTTTTTCTGAAACTACATTCATCTCCGGAGGAACAGCATCTCCACACATTAGATGTCAGACGATGTATAGCTACATGCACAGGAATTAAACATTTTGTGCTTCGCCTTATCTGTTTGTGTCGTATGCAGATTGTACGAAAGGTGCAAGCGGTCTGTTCACAAACAAACTCTAAGTGGATAACATCCTGTAACAGGACAGCATATGAAATAGCTTTGACTACGCCTCCTCAGCAGGTACAAGCTCATTCCATAAGAGCACAGGCTATGTTAATAGTGTTACTAAGTGACGTCTTAATAGTGGATATTTGAAAGGCTGCCAAGTAGTCCTTGATACATACATTTGAGAACCATTATGCTATTACTGCATCATCTAGAGCTGATGCAAACTTTGGGAAGGTGATCCTGCAATCCTTGTTTAGATAGGTTCTGAGTCCCACCATCTGTGGCTACTGCTTTTGAGTCACCTAAGTGAAATAAATGGTTTCATCTACTCTAAGAAATGGTTACTTACTGTAACTGTGGTTCTTTGAGATGTGATGCAAATGTGTATTCCACAACCCACCCTCCATCCTCTCTGCATTGGGATCTAGTCTCCATGCATTCATTGTGAAGATACTGAGGGGGGTTGAGGCAGTGTTGCCTCATATAGATGGGGTGAGGCTATGAGCACGACACAGAAGCACTGCCTCCTACAGGTAATGTTATGCAAAATTCTCCATCTCCGGTGCACTGAGCACACACACACCTTCATGGAAAACAGATCTGCATCATAACATGAAGACCCATAGTTATAGTAAGTAACCGTTTCCTCACAAAGGACCAAGTAGTGCCCCTGAAATCTACCTCAGGCTCCTTACAGTATGGCATAGGATACTCTGACTGGTTAGTGTGCATCATATTTGCTTTTCTTCCTCTTGACAACTGCAACTAGTTCGCAGTCACATTTTGGCAGCATTAATGGAGGCAAGTTAAAAATTGTCAGCAAAGAAGACACCTACATATGTAATTTAAACTTTTGTCTTCATTGAGTAACAATACATTTGCCAAAAACAGGCTTTCAAGTCCCCAAATGAAGAAAAAAATTAACTTAAATATAATCACAGTTTTGTCCACCATAGTTTCTTTTACTCCTGCTGTTACTGCTTCTGAAGTCCAGAAACTCTTGTTCAGTAATAGAATTTGATCATTTTTAAAATGTGTACTTGTATCCTGTGTGTATGAGATATAGTTTTCTGTTATACATTGTTTTTAAAGCTCTAAAGAGAGACAAAGAAAGAAGAGGTGACATAGTAAATCAGCTCATTTGCAGCTCAGAAAAAAAATAAGGTTTATAGATCTCTATTGTGGAAATCACAGAAGAATTGTAGAAACAGATTGTGAAGGGTCATGTAATACCCAGAGCTACCCTTTCAAACTTGGATTATGTGGGTTCTAGTCTACATGATGAAAAGAATAAAAAATAAATGCAAAGTAATAGATACCAGCCTCCAGAATATTTGGGAGCAGAAGTATTTGCCTGACAAATTCTGAATTATGATGATGTTCCACAACTTTGTTTTCAGAAAATACCCATGAGCCACTGAAGATCAACAGGACTGTGGGTGTGACTATCACCAGCTTCATGTTGAGTTAAGATTGCTCCTGCTAGTTTATTGCTCCCATTTGTTAGCTCTGCTAGACTAAAAGAATCTGTTACTCTTTTTCAATTATATTTAAATCACCATGCAACTCACTGCACTAGCTGTGCCAGTGAAACTAAAAGACTTTCACCAGATAGCTGTTCTCTCCTTTTCTTAGTGGTCTCTTGTGGCTGGTTGGATCACCCCACCAATGGGAAAAAAGAAGGGACAAACTACCTGTTGGACTCAACCATCCGATTTAGCTGCAATCAAGGATACAGGCTTGCTGGATCAGAAGAACGAACCTGCCAGTTGACTGGGGTTTGGTCAGGGGGCACAACCAGCTGTTTGCCAGGAACAGGTATGTGTGGGTGTGGGGTTTTTTTCAAATGTCACAAATTTTAATTAAAAATTGTTGATGTAAACATGGCAATTTCAGCAATGGCATGATGCTGAAAACAAAAGCACCAACTTTTCTCTTGAAAAGATGTTGAATACAAGAAACCTGATCTGCTACAAAGACAGATATTTAAATCTGAAGAGCAGTCAGTTATCTATCTACTCTGACTTTAATGTATTGTAATCTTATATAGATTTTTATTCCATGCTCATAATCTCTTTTGGCATCTATTTTTTTAAGCCACGCATGAGTTGGGCTACATACTTAACTTCTTATGGCCTTTTGCCCAAAATAACTGATAGTTTACTTCTCTTACAGCATCCAGTCAAGAAGTTCTCAAACTCATTCTTACTAAAGTTAATAGCATAGTGAAAAAAATGTGATTATGTAATTAAAGATTGTTGCATAGTACACATGCATAAGGGACAGAATTAAGGTTGCACAAGGAGCCTTAATATAGCATTTCCTAGTTTTTTAGTAATTTATTTTACAACTGTAATGTTCTTATAACATGATTTTTTTAAATTAAACATATTTGGATTCCAGATCAAATTGTTATGGACTGGAATGAAGGCAGTGTGGCCTAGTAGTCAGAGCAGGAGTCAGGTCTAGTGGGCGGAGCAGGCACCTAGATTGGGAACAAAGCCAAAGGTCAACACCAGAATCAACTGCCAGTTACCAGAACCAGGAATTGAAGCTGATGGTCAGAGCTGAGGTCAGCTACCAAATGCCAGAGCCAAGGATCAAGCCAGAGTCAGGGTCTGAAGTTGGAGGCCGGGATCAGAACCAGGGCTGGTAACTGATGATTGGAGGCTAGAGGCGTAAGAGCAGGAACTGGAGGAGAGGCAAGGATCAAGCATGGAGCAGAAGATTACAGACCTAAAAGTCGCAATATTACCAAAAAAACCCTTCAAAAACAGACTCCAACGAGAGGCTGCTGAATTGGAATTAATTTGCAAACTGGACACCATTAAATTAGGCTTGAATAAAGACTGGGAGTGAATGAGTCATTACAATGAGGGATATAGCTTGTTCCAAAAGGATAGGTACAGGAAAAAAGGAGGAGGTGTGCTGTGCATCAAGAATGTATATGCTAGCTCTCAGTCTAAGGGGAAGTGAGTGACAGACCTACTGAGTCTCTGGGTGAGGGTAACAAGGGAAAAGAACAGTAGCAATGTTATGGTGGGGATCTATTATAGACCACCAAATCTGGAAGAGGAAATGAATGAGTCATTCTACAAGCAGGTAACAAGATTAGCTAACACATATAAGCTAGTATTAATGGGGGATTTTAACTTCCCTGATATCTACTGGAAGACTATTGCAACAAAACATAATACGCCATGCAAATTCTTAGTATGTGTAGGGGACAGCTTTCTGATTCAGAAAGTTGAGGAAACGTCTAGTGGGTTGTCCAGTTAGGATCTGATTTTGACCAGCAGGGATGAGTTAGTTGTGAACGTGAAGGTGGTCAGGAACTTGGAAGGAAGTGATCATGATCTGATAAAATTCAAGATACTATGGAAAGGATCACATGAGAACAGCAAAACAAGGACACTGGACTTCAGAAAGGCAGATTTCAGCTGACTCATAGAAATAGTAGGTAAGGTCCTATGGAAAGATCAATTAGGAACAAAAGGAGTCAAAGAGGGCTGAAAGTTCTTAAAAGATATAATACTAGAGGCTCAACATCAAGCAATTCTGACACAGAGGAAAGAAGAGCCACAGGAGTCCATTGTAGCTTTCAGAGGGCGCTTTTTAGCTATCTAAAAACCAAAAAGGATACATACAGGAGATGGATGGAGGGGCATAGCACGAAGAAGTATACACAAGTGTGTAGGGACAAAATCGGGAAAGCCCAGGCAAAGAATGAGTTACAGCTGGCAAGAAATGTTAGAGACAACAGGAAGGGGTTCTTAAAACATTTCAGACAAAAAAGAAAGATCAAGGATGGTGTGGGGCTACTGCTCAAGGGAGAAGGTGAGCTGGTAATGGAAGATGATAGGAAGGCAGAGCTGCTCAATACCTACTTTGCTTCATCATTGCTCAAAAAATAACATGTGACGGGACAACTAGTGAAGTTACCAGAGACAATAAAGGGGAAGGGATGCAGATTGGGATATAAAGAAGACACCAGCCATCTTCTGATCAATTTGAATGAATTCAGATCAGCAGAGCCTGATGCTATTCATCCAAGGGTACTGTAGGAATTAAATTAAGAAAACTCGGAGCCACTGGCAATAATATTTACAAATTCATGGATCACCAGAGAGGTCCTAGAAGACTGGAGAAGGGCTAACATAGAACACATCTTTAAAAAGGCAGGAAAGGAGGAGCCGGGAAACTATAGACCAGTCAGCCTAACTTTGATACCTGGGAAGCTACTAGCTACTAGTATGTATAAAATGTTTTAAACATTCAATTTGAAAGTACCTGGAAGATGAAGGAGTAATCATTAGCAGCCAGCATGAATTTGCCAAGAACAAATCATGCCAAACCAGCTTGATTTCCTGATTTGGTGGATAGTGGGAATGCAGTGAACATAATAAACCTGGACTTCAGCAAGGCTTTTGATATAGTCCCAGAATGATATTCTGATAAGTAAGATGGAGAAATGTGGGTTTAACAGAACTACCATTAAGTGTATACATAATTGGTTAAACAACCGCAAACAAAGAGTGAAATGATATCGGATTGGAGGGAGGTCTCAAGTGGGGTTCCACAGCGATCTGTTTTGGCTCCAGTCTTAACATCTTTATTAATGACCTGGATGTAGGTATAGAGAACATACTGCTCAAGTTTGCAGATGACACAAAGCTGCGGGGGGGGGGGGGGGGGAGTGCCAATACTTTGGAGGATAGCACTAAAATTCAGAGGGATATTTGTGTGATGCTGTTGCAAAAAAAGCAAATGCAATTTTAGGTGGCATTAACAGAGGCATAGCATGCAAGTCACAGTAGGTGATAGTTCTCTTTTGCCACAGAGAGCAGGCCAAGAGGCAGTGGGTTCAAACTACAGCATAGCAGATTTACATTAAATCTTAGGAAAAGCTTTGACTGTAAGAACAGTAGGACAATGGAACAGACTGCCACGGAGATTGTGGAAGCTTCTTCACTGGAGGTTTTCAAAAGGAGGCTGGATAGTCATCTGTCTTGGATGGTTTGGACACAATAAATCCTGCATCTTGGCTGGGGGTTAGACTAGATGACCCTTTTGGGCCATTCTAACTCTGTGCTTCTAAGAGTCTTCTGCTGTTGGCAGCTAATAGGGCTAGTCTTGGTGCTCCAGTAGCAGCAATGTGGGTGAAGGTGCTGAAGGTCCATAGTTCAAACCCTACCAGTGAGACCTGATATGAGGGTTGGGGGAATTACAGATGCACTATATATAATAATCTGTCCTTTCAAAACAAAACTAAATTCTAGGAAATGGAGGAGATGGTATGATGAGGTTGTCTCCGATGGCATATGGCCCATCCATGTCTGCTATTAGCAAATACCTCCAGCTGCCGGAGATGGGACACTAGATGGGGAGGGCTCTGAGTTACTATAGAGAATTCATTCCCAGCTGTCTGGCTGGTGGGTCTTGCCTACATGCTCAGGGTCTAACTGATCGCCGTATTTGGTATCAGGAAGGAATTTTCCATCTGGTCAGATTGGTGGAGATCTCAGAAGGGTTTCACCTTCTTCTGCAGCATAAGGCAGAGGTCACTTGCTGGTTTGAACTAGAGTAAATGGTGGATTCTCTGAAATTTGAAATCTTTAAATCAAGCTTTAAGGACTTCGGTAACTCAGCTTGAGGTCATGGGCCTATTGCAGGAGTGGGTAAGTGAGTTTCTGTGGCTAGCAATGTGCAGGAGATCAGACTGGATGATCATGATGGTCCCTTCTGGCCTCAAAGTCTCTGAGTTTTACTCTTCCACCAGCAGAAGTTGGTCCAATAAAAGATATTATCTTACCCACCTTTTCTTTCTCATATCCTAGGACCAACATAGTTACAATAACACAGCAAACATAATGACACTTACTTGCTGAGTATTTTCAGTTACTAATTTTTGGTCTGCGGGCAGATTCTGCTACTCTTACTTCAGGATAGTTCTACTGTTTTGAACAGGGCTATCAGTGGAGTAAGATACTACTCCACATGAGTATGGATGGCAGAACCTGGCCTTTAGTGACCAGTTCACTGTGAATATTCGCCATTTGAAATCTGAGTTGTGTTGGTTAGTTGTGAATGGACACATGCTTCTGTCCCCTTGTCAAGCTTAGCTTAAACTCTTTGAATCCAGTACCAGGACAAATATTTGTATAGTGACTTTAAAATTCTTTCCAAAAATATTCTCAAATATTTTGCTTAAAATGCATTTATCCAATTTTCCTCCCAGGAAACTCATTTGTATAAAGTGAACACACAGGCATAATTGTAGACTATTTATGGAAAGCAAATGCAAAAGAGACAAGACTTCACTAAAAATTTGAATGACTATTCATAGAACAGTTTCTTTGCAGTATTCACCCTGCTATTGTTAGTTAACAATCAGTATAAGACTGCATTCATAATAGCTAATATGAGCAGTGACACTATACTGTAATGAGTGAAACTAGAGAGACTGGGATATCGCAGCTCATTTTTATATTGGCCTGGGTCATTGTAGAACATTTCTAAGCATATTGAAAGGGTGTTAATTTCAGAAACTGGAGATCTAGTAGGGAATGGCAGAATTCTTCTGTGCTCTTAATAATAATGGATCTTCCTTTAAAGCCCACAGTGGAATAAAATCTTTACAAAGTAAAGCAGTAGCTTCTTCAACACAGAGTCAGTGGTAAAATGTTTTGCCAAATAGCAAAATAAGACCATTTTCTGTTATTGCCATCAACTAGATGCCTGTTGGAGCCAGATATCTCAATAAGTAAATTGGATATTAACATTTGCACTAGAGAAAGGCAAAAAGCCAACAGTGGAAGATCAAAGAGAGGGGGAGCTGGAAGACATTCAAAAATTAGCGTAGCTCAGTATGATGGAGCAATGCTACAGTTTCATGGATAAGCAGATACAAAATGAATGTCTTCTAGTGTATATTTTTCTGAATCTAGTTGAAGAATAAGATAGGGGCTTGTTTGTTTTTAACAGCAACACTTTTCCTGCTAGATAGAATTCTGAGGGTTGGTTTTGTTTTTTTAAAATTTGGGTAAAAAATGATTATTCCCTATCCTCAGGGAAGTTGGAGACTGAGAGCGCTGCTTACTCAGATATAACAGGGTACTGCAAATATGCAGTATAATATACAAGCTGTACACACAGCTTTTCCAATGAATGCACTTTGGTACTAATATTCATTGGCACCCTTGCTCTTCCGTTCTTTGCTCTAAACAGCTCTGGCATTGCACTTCGGTCTTGACCTGCAATAGCTTCTTTTTTTCTAAGTGCAGGTTTCTCCAGAGTGGCAGGCTTGACAAAATTGAACAAAGTCATCCCTGCTATGTGTATCTATCAGGTTTATAATATGGACATCTACTCTTCTACTCCCATTAAACAACATTTCAGTTCTGACCCAATCAGAGATGTGAATTTGTGTCTACAAATAGATGGCTAGTGCTGGTTTTCTTTACGCTGATTTTGATAGCACAGTATTCCCCATAACAAAAAAGTTGAATATAACTGCTTCATCATAGAGAGAACATCTCTTTGACATATCTGATATGTGCTGAAACTGAGCAATGAGAGTGCCAATTTTCCTCCCCAACTCTGGGCCCCTATATTACAGCATCTGATGCCATTGACAATGGACATCCGACTGTCTCACTTCAAAAAAAGAAAAGGAGTACTTGTGGCACCTTAGAGACTAACAAATTTATTTGAGCATAAGCTTTCGTGAGCTACAGCTCACTTCATCGGATGCATTGATGATGTGCTCCATTGTTGGTGCCTGGTGACCACAGTCACATACAGTATTTGCCTCATTTTCCATTTAAAGAGGGTTTGTCCACATCTCCCATGAGATGTCTTGATGCAATTCAATCTGCACCAATCTTTCCAACATAAATCAAAACCCGGTGGTTCCTTGGCAGGGTCAACAATGAGTTGTTTGTTTTGAACAGTTGAAACGTTCCATGTGACTCTCCATTGAACCTCAGTGTCGAAGTTGGGTGTAAGGGTTTTGATGTGGTTCCATAGAGGATTGCAGGATTTTAATTTTGATTTTGGCAGGTTCTGCAGGTCATCGTGCAATGGGATCCTTGCGTTTGCCTTGACATGGTTAAGAAAGCGAGATGTCTGAGCAGCTCTTCTAATCTGTGGAGGCTGGATGTGCGATAGGACCAGGAGCCAGTTGACTGGAGTTGATTTGAGCATCCTTGACACTATGCACATAGCATTATTGAGTTGTATCAAGAAGTTTAGTGTGACTGCTGAGACACCACACTGGTGCACAATATTCAGCTGCAGAATATACAAAGGCAATTGTTGCAGTTCATAGGGTCTGTGAACTGGAGCCCCATGATGTTCCAGCCAATTTTCTGATAAGCATGACACTAGACCTAACCTTATCACAAGTGCTCTTGAGGTGTTGTCGAAAGGTCAGACTCTGGTCTGGTATAGCACCGAAATACTTTGGGTTAGCTTTGTGGCTGACGCTCTCAGTACAGAACTGCATATCGAGTTTGGTATTAACCATTTTATTGTTCAGATGGAAAATGGCTACCATGGGTTTTTTTTGGTTAGGCCTAAGTTTCCCAGCATTGGAAATAATCAGCTATTGTGCTAAGATCTTGGGTTAGGGTGCAGCTGATGGTATGAAGGCTTGTATGCTGAACCGGTAAGGCAGTCATCTGCATACATGAATTTCCTTGACTCCATCGCTGGCATATTCGTGATGTGTAGATTAAAAAGTATTGGGGCCAGGACAGATGGGAGGGATGCCTGAGGGATGCCCAGCAAAGGTGACTGCAAATGCTGTCACCTCTCATCTTTTTTCTAAGAGTAAGATGCCAACAGACAAAATTACATGCCAGGAGGTCCAGCGGGAAATCCACAAGAACCAACAATGCTCAGAGGAATCCTCACTCTCCTCTCCATATTCTGTCAAGGAGATCAATGTTGCACGGTTGGAAACCAAAAACCAGAAAGCTGCAGCGGTTGATGGCATTCCTCCAGAATTTCTCAAGAACCGGGGAAGAATGGGGACAGGATTGGCTGCTGATGCTTTTTACTGCTGTGCATAGAACCCGAGAAGTGCCAACAAGCTGGTGACAGGCAACAGTGCTTGCCCTACTGAAGCCTGGGAAATCCCCAGAGGATGCAGCCAGCTACCACTCCATCTCTCTCCTCTCACCCATCAGCAAGCTCATGGAATGGGCACTGCACCGCTGTCTGTCTGATATTATCAAAGAAATCCCACTAATAGAGCAGGCCAGATTTTGCCTGAAGAGGAACAGTTGTGACCAACTAGCTTCACTTACCAGCCACATTGAGGCAGGATCCCAACGTAAATTGAAGACGGGAATTGCCCTTGTTGAACTATCCTCAGCGTATGACGCTGTCTGGAGACAGGGCCTCCTCCTCAAGATCTCCTGCATCATTCACTGCAGCAAACGATCCACCTCTTGCCAGTGATGACCAGTGACCTCCGCTTTAAGTTACACCTTAATGGCCAGATCAGTAAACCAAACACCAGTAACAGGTAGACAGTAGCCTGTTGTATATCTCTTAACTCCAATGCAAATAGCAGTTCCCTGATGATCAGTCTGCCTAGTCAAGATCAGCAGCTGGATGAAAAGCAATTGACTGAAGTTGAACCCAAGCAAGTTAACATGGTTGGGAAGAAGAAAACAATTTGAAGACCATGTCACTTTGCTTTCTGCAGCTTAAGGGTCCTCTCGGAGTGCCCATTTCTGCGACAGCTGCAAAAATGTCTTCTTCCATCTATAACTAGCAGCCCGTTTTAAAATCAGTAACCTGGCCACAGTGACCCTGTCTTTTTTGTCCTCCAGGCAGAACTATTACAACTCTCTGTTCCTAGGTATGAGTACAATAACATTAAAAAAAGCTTAATTTAGTCCAGAATGCAGGCATCTACTTTCTCAGTAACACCACTCTCCAAGATCACTTACTCTAGAGCACTGCTCACTACACTTGCTCTGGCTCACCACAGAATGCCAGGTCAAATTCAGGGTCGCTATTTCAAATTTATTAAGATTTTTATTTTTTAAATTTATTCATGTTTTTGGCTTAGTAACTAGAGCTATTAAAATGAAGTAGTGATGAATGAGGAAAATTCAGGAAAGTGGGGAGAGAGAAGGTAAAGTAAAAACACCTGTGATTTTCCAAAATCCTATTTTGTATTTAAAATTTCAAACTAAAACTATGCATTGAGGCTTGAATAGTGTTGCTTTCTGTTTTGTTTTCTTTAATTCATTTCCATAGAAATGTTCTGGTAATGATTATTCTGATATGCTTCTAATTATACTCTCACTACAAGGCTTTGCTTCTGCTACAGCAGCTTCTTTTTGCAAAATAGCTTGTAGCAAGGAAGTCAGAAACAATCCCTGGAAAAGAAACTTCAGGCATCCAACAAAACACGTATAAAAATCAACCAAACACTTAATAATTTTGGAAAACAAAATCTTAACATATGTATTGTTTTCCTGATAGACAGGGATTTGGCATTGTTTACCTGCATCTGGTTGCACACACACACACACACACACACACATATATATACACACACACACACACAATCAAGTGCTATTCACCTTTTGAGGCTTACATTTTCCAGGTTTGGTCTCAGTATCAATGTGGTTATTTTTTGGAAAGTTGATACAAAATCCCATCAGCCTTTTTTAAGATGAAAAAAATCAGGTTTTCCTGAGTATGTATTCCAGGAGAATAGGTCAAAAATATCTAAAAATAAAGCCAGACAATTTCAAGTTAGAAATAAGGCCTCGTCTGCATTAGAAAGGGTTTTTCAGTATCGCTATACCCAACAAACCTGCCTAGTGGAGACACAGCTTATACTGGCAAAAGCATTCTTTTGCTAGCATTGTTATACCAGTTCTCTAACCAAAGTAAGCCATCCCAGCAAAAGGACATTTTTGCTAGTGTAACTGCATCTATGCTAGGGCTTTTGCCAAGATAGCCATGTGTTTGTTTTTTTTCACATTCCCCAACAACAGCATGGCTCTGGGAAGAAGGATAAAGGAGTTTGAGGCATAAGTCATGTTCTCATCCATCCTCCCTATTGAAGGAAAAGGCCCAGGTAGGGGCCATCGAATTGTGGAGGTAAATGTGTGGTTGCGCAGGTATTGTCTGAGAGAGGACTTCGGATTCTTCAACCTTGGGATGTTGTTCCAGGAAGAAGGATTGCTAGGAAGAGATGGGCTCCACCTAACAAAGAGAGGGAAGACCATCTTCGCAGGCAGGCTTGCTAACCTAGTGAGGAGGGCTTTAAACTCGGTTTGCCGGGGGATGGTGACCTAAGCCCAGAGGTAAGTGGGGAAGTGGGATACCGGGAGGAAACACAAGGAGGAGAGTGCAACAGGGGAGGCCTCCTGATTCATACTGAGAAAGTAGGTCAATTGGCTATTTATCTTAGGTGCCCGTACATGAATGCAAGAAGCCTGGGAAACAAGCGGGAAGAATTGGAAGTCCTGGCACAGTGAAGGAACTATGATGTGATTGGATTAACAGAGACTTGGTGGGGTAACTCACATGACTGGAGCACTGTCGTGGATGGGTATAAACTGTTCAGGAAGGAGAGGCAGGGGAGAAAAGATGGAGAAGTTGCACTCTATGTAAGAGAGCAGTATGATTGCTCAGAGCTCCAGTATGAAACTGGAGAAAAGCCTGTTGAGAGTGTTAGGGTTAAGTTTAGAGGCGAGAGCAGCACGGCTGATGTTGTGGTGGGCGTCTGCTATAGATCACCAGACCAGGAGGATGAGATAGACAAGGCTTTCTTTGGACAACTAACAGAAGTTTCCAGATCACAGGCCCTGGTTCTCATGGGGGACTTCAATCACCCTGACATTTGTTGGGAGAGCAATACAGCAGTGCACAGACAATCCAGGAAGTTTTTGGAGAGTGTTGGAGACAACTTCCTGGATCAAATACTGGTGGAACGAACTAGGGGCCATACTCTTCCTGACCTGCTGCTCACAAACAGGGAAGAATTGGTAGCAGAAGTAGAAGTGGGTGGCAACCTGGGTGACCATGAAATGGTTGAGTTCAGGATCCAAACAAAAGGAAGAAAGGAGAGCAGCAGAATACGTACCCTGAACTTTGGAAAAGGAGACTTTGACTCCCTCAGGGAACTGATGGGCAGGATCCCCTGGGAGGCTAATATGAAGGGGAAAGGAGTCCAGGAGAACTGGCTGTATTTTAAAGAAGCCTTACTGAGGGTTCAGGAACAAACCATCCAAACATGCAGAAAGAATAGCAAATATGGCAGGCAACCAGTTTGGCTTAACAGATAAATCTTCGGTGAGTTTAAACACAAAAAGGAAGCTTATAAGAAGTGGAAACTTGGACAGATGACTAGGGAGGAGTATAAAAATATTGCTTGAGCTTACAGGGGTGTAATCAGGAAGGCCAAAGCACAACTGGAGTTGCAGCTAGCAAGGGATGTGAAGGGTAACAAGAAGGGTTTCTACTAGGTCTGTCAAATGATTAAAAACATTAATCACGATTAATCACACTGTTAAATATTTATTTAAATATTTTTAGCTGTTTTCTACAGTTTCAAATATATTGATTTCAATTACAACATGGAATACAAAGTGTACAGTGCTCACTTTATATTTATTTTTATTGCAAATATTTGCACTGTAAAAAACAAAAGAAATAGTATTTTTCAATTCACCTAATACAAGTACTGTAGTGCAATCTTTGTCATGAAAGTTGAACTTATAAATGTAGACTTCTGTGCAAAAAATAACTGCATTCAAAAATGTAACAATGTAAAACTTTAAAGCCTACAAGTCCACTCATTCTCATTTCTTGTTCAACCAATCGCTCAGACAAACAAGCTTGTTTACATTTGAAGGAGATAATGCTGCCTGCTTCTTGTTCACAATGTCACCTGAAAGTGAGAACGGGCATTCACATGGCACTGTTGTAGCCGGCATTGCAAGATATTTACATGCCAGATGAGCTAAAGGTTCATATGTCTCTTCATGCTTCATCCACCATTCCAGGGGACATGCGTCCAGGCTGATGACAGGTTCTGCTCGATAACAATCCAAAGCATTGTAGACCGACGCATGTTCATTTTCATAATCCGAGTCAGATGCCACCAGCAGAAGGTTGATTTTCTTTTTTAGTGGTTCAGGTTCTGTAGTTTCTGCATTGGAATGTTGCTCTTTTAAGACTTCTGAAAGCTTGCTCCACACCTCATCCCTCTCAGATTTTAGAAGGCACTTCAGATTCTTAAACTTTGGGTCAAGTGCTGTAGCTATCTTTAGAAATCTCACATTGGTACCTTCTTTGCATTTTGTCAAATCTGCAGTGAAAGTGTTCTTAAAATGAACAACATGTGCTGAGTCATCATTCGAGACTACTATAACATGAAATATATGGCAGAATGCGAGTAAAATAGAGCAGGAGTTCAGTCACAAATTTAATGAAAGCATTATTTTTTTAACGAGCGTCATCAGCATGAAAGCATGTCCTCTGGAATTGCGGCTGAAGCATGAAGGGGCATACGAATGTTTAGCATATCTGGCATGTGAATACCTTGCAATGCTGGTTACAAAAGTGCCAGGCGAATGCCTGTTCTCGCTTTCTGTTGACAGTGTAAATAAGAATTAAGCAGCCGTATCTCCTGTCAATATAAACAAACTTGTTTTGTCTTAACAATTGGCTGAACAAGAAGTAGGACTGAGTGGACTTGTAGGCTCTAAAGTTTTACACTGTTTTGTTTTTGAGTGCAGTTCTGTAACAAAAAAAATCTACATTTGTAAGTTGCATTTTCATGATAAAGAGATTGCAATACAGTACTTGTATGAGGTGAATTGAAAGACTATTTCTTTTGTTTATCATTTTTACAGTAGAAATATTTGTAATCAAAAATAATATAAAGTGAGCAGTGTACACTTTGTATTCTGTGTTGTAATTGAAATCAATATATTTGTAAATGTAGAAAAACATCCAAAATATTTAATACATTTCAATTGGTATTCTATTGTTTAACAATGCGATTAAAACTGCGATTAATCGTGATTAATTTTTTTAATCGTGATTAATTTTTTTGGGTTAATCGCATGAGTTAACTGTGATTAATTGGCAGCCCTAGTTTCTACAGGTATGTTAGCAACAAGAAGGTGGTCAGGGAAAGTGTGGGACCCTTACTTACTGAATGGGGAAGGCAACCTAGTGACAAATGATGTGGGAAAAAGCTGAAGTACTCAATGCTTTTTTTGCCTTGGTCTTCACAGACAAGGTCAGCTCCCAGATTGCTTCACTGGGCAGCACAGTATGGATAGGAGGTGAGCAGCCTTCAGTAGTGAAAGAACAGGTTAAGGACTATTTAGAAAAGCTGGACATGCACAAGTCCATGGGTCTGGAAATAATACATCCGAGGGTGCTGAGGAAATTGGCTGATGTGATTGCAGAGCCATTGGCCATTATCTTTGAAAACTTGTGGCGATTGGGGGAAGTCCCGGATGATTGGAAAAAGACAAATATAGTGCCCATCTTTAAAAAAGGGAAGAAGGAGAATCCAGGGAACTACAGACTGGTCAGCCTCACCTCAGTCCCTGGAAAAATCATAGAGCAGGTCCCCAAGGAATCCATTTTGAAGCATGTGGAAGAAAGGAAGGTGATCAGGAACAGTCATCATAGATTCACCAAGGCCAAGTCATGCCTGACCAACCTGATTGCCTTCTGTGATGAGATAACTGGCTCTTTGGATATGCGGAAAGCGGTGGACATGATGTATCTTGACTTGAGCAAAGCTTTTGATACGGCCTCCCACAGTATTCTTGCCAGCAAGTTAAAAAAAGTGTGGATTAAATGAATGGACTATAAGGTGGATAGAAAGCTAGCTAGATCGTTGGGCTCAACGGATAGTGATCAACGGCTCAATGTCTAATTGGTAGCTGGTATCAAGCAGAGGGGTCAGTCCTGGAGCTGGTTTTGTTCAACATCTTTATTAATGATCTGGATGATCGGATAGAGTGCACCCTCATCAAGTTTGTGGATGACACTAAGGGTATGTCTACACTATGAAATTAGGTCGATATTATAGAAGTCAATTTTTATAAATTGATTTTATATGGTCAGTTGCGTATGTCCACACTAAGCACATTAAGTCAGCGGAGTGCAATCTCACTACCTTGCTAGCATTGACTTATGGAGCGGTGCACTGTGGGTAGCTATCCCACAGTTCCCACAGTCTCCGCTGCCCATTGGAATTCTGAGTTAAGCTCCCAATGCCATATGGGGCAAAAACATTGTCGTAGGTGGTTTTGGGTACATGTCGTCAGTCGCCCCTCCCTCCGTGAAAGCAACAGCAGACAATCATTTTGCACCTTTTTTCTGTGTGGACGCCATACTGCTTTCAGCAAACAGTGCAGTAGGACTGCTAACCATCGTCATCCACTGCTTCCCCTGCAGCTCTGCTCTGCTGCTATTGTCTCAATAGCAAATTTCTCCATGTTGTCTGTCATGGGCTCCCAGGTACGTGTGTTCTTCCTCGGGAAATGTGCACAGTGCTAACCGTCATCCTCCACCGCTTCCACTGCAACTCTGCTCTCCTGTTGTCATGAATCCAACCCGCAGGTCCTCTCGTTGTTCTCTATAAATATCTGTTCTTGTGGCATCCGTCATCAGCCACTGCTTCCACTGCAACTCTGCTCTCCTGCAGATGCCATACCACAGCAAGCATGGAGCCTGCTCAGATCACCATGGCAGTTCTGAGCATTGTAAACACCTCCGGCATTATCCTGCAGTATGTGAAGAACCAGAACCTGCAAAACCAGGCAAGGAGGCAACGGCAGCACGGTGACGAGAGTGATGAGGACATGGACACAGACTTCTCTCAAAGTACGGACCCCAGCAATTTGGACATCCTGGTGGCAATGGGGCAGGCTCATGCCGTGGAACTCCAATTCTGGGCCTGGGAAACAAGCAGACTGGTGGGACCACATAGTGTTGCTGCAAAACTTTTGCATGCGTAAGGGCACTTTCATGCAACTTTGTGACTTGCTTTCCCCTGCCCTGAAGCACAAGAATGCCAAGATGAGAGCAGCCCTCACAGTTCACAAGTGAGTGGCGATAGCCCTCTGGAAGCTTGCAACACCAGATAGCTACCGGTCAGTCGGGAATCAATTTGGAGTGGGCAAATCTACTGTGGGGGCTGCTGTGATCCAAGTAGCCAACGCAATCACTGAGTTGCTGCTATCAAGGATAGTGACTGGGAAATGTGCAGGTTATAGTGGATGACTTTGCTGCCATGGGATTCCCTAACTCTGGTGGGGCAAAGATGGAACACATATCCTTATCTTGGGACTGGACCACCTTGGCAGCCAGTATGTAAACCGCAAGGGGTACTTTTCAAGGGTACTGCAAGCACTGTGGATCACAAGAGACGTTTCACCAACATCAACATGGGATGGCCGGGAAAGGTACATGACGCTCGCATCTTCAGGAACTCTGGTCTATTTCAAAAGCTGCAGAAAGGGACTTACTTCCCAGACCAGAAAATAACTGTTGGGGATGTTGAAATACCTATAGTTATCTTTGAGGACCCAGCCTACTCCTTAATGCATGGCTCATGAAGCCATATACAGGCACCCTGGACAGTGGTAAGGAGCTGTTCAACTATAGGCTCAGCAAGTGCAGAATGGTGGTAGAATGTGCATTTGGACGTTTAAAAGCACGCTGGCGCAGTTTACTGACTCGGTTAGACCTCAGCGAAACCAGTATTCCCATTGTTATTGCTGCTTGCTGTGTGCTCCACAATATCTGTGAGAGTAAGGGGGAGACGTTTATGGTGGGGTAGGAGGTTGAGGCAAATCGCCTGGCCGCTGATTACATGCAGCCGGACACCAGGGCAATTAGAAGAGCACAGCAGGGCGTGCTGTGCATCAGAGAAGCTTTGAAAACCAGTTTCATGACTGGCCCGGCTACAATGTGACAGTTCTGTTTGTTTCTCCTTGATGAAAACCCACCTCCTGGGTTCACTCTACTTCCCTGTAAGCCAACCACCCTCCTCCCTTCGATCACTGCTTGCAGAGGCAATAAAGTCGTTGTTTCAGAATCATGTATTCTTTATTAATTCATCACACAAATAGGGGGATAACTGCCAAGGTAGCCTGGGACGGGTGGGGGAGGAGGGAAGCACCAGGTGGGGTGGTGGATAAGGGGAGGAGGGAAGGACAAGGCCACACTTTACTTCAAAACTTATTGAATGCCAGCCTTCTGTTGCCTGGGCAGTCCTCTGGGGTGGAGTGGTTGGGTGCCTGGAGGGGCCCCCTCTCCCCGCGTTGTTGGGCGTCTGGGTGAGGAGGCTATGGAACTTGGGGAGGAGGGCTGGCGGTTACACAGGGGCTGCAGCAGTGGTCTGTGTTTCTACTGCCTTTCCTGCAGCTCCACCAGATGCCGGAGCATATCCGTTTCATCCCCCAGTAGCCTCAGCATTGCATCCTGCCTTCTCTCATCATGCGGCCACAACCTCTCATCTTGCTCGTCCCTCCTGTCCTTGCATTCGTTTTCTGCTTTCCTGGACTCTGCCGTTGTTTGCTTCTATGCATTCTGCTGAGCTCTTTCAGTGCGGGACGACTGCATGAGCTCAGAGAACATTTCATCGCGAGTGCTTTTTTTTTTTCTCCTTTTTATCTGCGCTAGCCTCTGGGACGGAGATGATGGGGGAGTGCTGAAACATTTGCTGCTACGGGAGGGAAAAAAGGGAGAGTAGTATTTAAAAAGACACATTTTAGAGAACAATGGGTAGACTCTTTCACGGTGAACCAAGCTGTTAACATTACATAGCACATGTGCTTTCGCTACAAAGTCGCATTTTGCCTCTTCTATTGAGAGCCTGCCAGTTTGGTGTCTGAGATCACACACGCAGGGCCGGGCAACAGAATTCAGCTTGCAGGCAGCCATGGTAAGCCACGGACTTTTGGCTTCTTCAACCTTCATAACATGTGGGAATGGTTTCAAACAGCAGCGCCCTCTTTTCCCATACCAAGCACCCATTGGGTTGGCCATTTAAAAGAAGGGGCTGCGGTTTTTGGGTTAATGTGCAGCACAAATCCAATTAACCCCCCCCCAGTTCTCTGGGATGATCGCTTCACCCCTCCTCCCACCGCGTGACTAGTATCAGGGAAGATCCCTGTGAGCCAAACGCGAACAGCTCAGTGTGAACGGGCCCCCCCACACCGCGTGGCTAAAAGCGGGGATAATTTCTTTTCAGCCACAGGCAAACAGCCCAGCAGGAATGGCCACCTCTGAATGTCCCCTTAATAATGTCCCTGGAGGATTTCTGCTCCATCCCCAGACATGTTAACTGACCTTTCCAGTAGCTGTACTGGCCGCGAATGCATCCCAAGTCTTCAGGGCAAATTAATCATTAAACACGCTTGCTTTTAAACCATGTATTATATTTACAAAGGTACACTCACCAGAGGTGACTTCTCCAGCTTCGTGGTCTGGGAGTCCGCCTTGGGAGGGTATTGGCTTCAGTGTGATAAACAGTTCCTGGCTGTCAGGGAGAACGGTTTCTCCACTTGCCTGTTGTGTGCTATCCTCCTCCTCATCATCATCATCTTCGTCATCCCCAAAATCCTCATCCCTGTTGCATGAGACTCTCCCTTGCAGGTGTCCACGGATGGGTAGGTTAGTGGTAGGGGTACCCCCTAGAATTGCATGCAGCTCATCATAGAAGCGGCATGTCTGGGGCTCTCACCCGGAGCGGCGGTTCGCCTCTTTGGTTTTTTGGTAGGCTTGCCTGAGCTCCTTAATTTTCATACAGCACTGCTGCGGGTCCCTGTTATAGGCTCTGTCCATCGTGCCTTTGGAGCTTTTTTCAAATATATTGGCGTTTCGTCTTTTGGAACTGAGTTCTGATAGCACAGATTTGTCTCCCCATACAGCAATCAGATCCAGTACTTCCCATTCAGTCCATGCTGGAGCTCTTTTGGGATTCACGGACTGTAATGGTCACCTGTGCTGATGAGCTCTGCATGGTCATCTCTGCTGATGAGGTCACCACACTGGCTAAACAGAAAATGAAATTCAAAAGTTCCCGGTGCTTTTCCTGTGTACCTGGCTAGTGCATCTGAGTTGAAAGTGCTGTCCAGAGCAGTCACAATGGAGCACTCTGGGATAGCTCCCGGAGGCCAATACCATCAAATTGTGTCCACACTACCCCAAATTCGACCCGGCAATGTCGATTTCAGCGCTAATCCCCTCATTGGGGAGGAGTACAGAAATAGATTTTAAGAGCCCTTTCAACAAAAATGGCTTTGTTTTGTGGATGGGTGCAGGGTTAAATCGATCTAACGATGCTAAATTCGACCTAAACTCATAGTGTAGACCAGGGCTAAACTGGAGTGAGAGGTAGATACACTGGAGAGTAGGGATAGGGTCCAGAGTGACCTAGACAAATTGGAGGATTGGGCCAAAAAAAATCTGATGATGTTCAAAGCCTTTCCAGGATGTCGAGCTTGTGAAGGAATGCACATTGGAAATGCTGGAGGAGCTTTTTACCGGAGATAAAAATAAAGATGACGTTGTAGCAAATTCCCTTGTCTGATTCCATAGCAGTGTAAAAATTGGAGGTAATTTACTAGGGTTATTTGTCAGCAGTGCTTTCTGATTTAAAAACACCAAATACATGTCTCTTGCGGTGGACAAATCAAGCAATTTAAACGACACTGCCCAGCTATTGCTGTGTGTTAGATTTTATGATGGTGAAATTTTGTGCTTAATACTATTAGAAACTTACACCACAGGAGAGATCATTTCTGAAAAGGTAAAAGACTTTTTTTGGGGGGGGGGATGGTTTATGTCTGCAGAAATTGAACTTGTTTGTTACAGATGAAGGTCCCTCCATGACAGTGGAAATGAAGGGCTTTGTTTCATGTTTGGCAGTGATACAATCTTCATTAAGTACATGCATCATTCACCAGACTGTCCTGTGTGCTAAGTAGTCTGGGGACCTGAAAAAAAAAAGGGTATTATGATGAGATTAGTGAACTACATACACTCAATTTTTAGCTTACAGCATCGTCTTTTTAAAGCTCTTTTACAAGACTTTTCAGCTGTATCCAGTGATCTGTTGCAGCACATTGATGTTCACTGGTTAAGTAGGGGGCATGTGTTAGAAAGGTTTTGTGCGTTTCGTAAAGAAATAATAGAATTTCTTTCAAACCATAAGACCAACAACGACTGCAAGTTCCTGGAATTTATGAATGATGTCTCCTTTATGTCACAGATAGCTTTTCTGTACGATAGTACTGGTCATTTGAATTCCCTCAACTTGCAGCTCCAAGGCCGTGCAAGCAGTGTTGGGAATCTGTTTGAAAAAGTGTCTTTCAGACAGACTTAATAGGAAACATTATGCACTTTCTCACATTGCATTTTGTTGCTACATATGAAACTTTGATGGAAACAATGCAAGAATTCCTAAACAACCCAATAGAAAATTTAAAATGTGATTTGAGAATTTTAAAATTCCAAAGGATTTGCTTTTATTTGTTCATGATGAGTGTGTCATCTCTGGTGATGGATCTTGCTCCTGAAGCAAAGAACATTCTTGATTCAGTTGATGAAGGTGCTTTTCAATTAGAAATTGTAAGGCTTCAGAGTTCAGATATATTAAACACAAAATTCTGAGAAGTGGGACTTCGTGATTTCTGGATTCAATATGCTGGCCAGTTTCAGAATAGCCAGAATCTAGCCATCTATCTTTTAACAATGTTCGGATCAACATACTTCTGTGAATCTGGGTTTTCTACCGTGAACAGTATAAAAAAAAAACTACACAGCAATCACCTGACAGATGAGCATCTTCACCAGTGGTTGGTGCCTTGCCCAGACTATTTGCAAACCACTCTTCACAAAGCTTGCCAGAGATCATCAATGTCACTCTCTCCTTAGAGATTGCCAGAAACATAGGTAATAATGTTGTTTTATAAACTTTGTTAAAAGATTGCAACATAAGTATTAGTGTTTCCATCAAGGTCTTTGGCAGCTGAAGGTTTGTTCTGTTTTTTTTATTTTGTCAACGTTCTGTGCAGATGGCCTACCTCTTTGGTCATAAAATTCTAATATCGGCCTGCGGGTAGATCTAATTGAGTATCACTGCCTAAAGTGTAGGGACTGCATTTCTGTCTGTCCTTTTTAGAAACTGCTCCTCACATATCCCCCAAAACCCTACACATTGGTAAAGGTATGACAGACCCCGGCCCTGTAGTAATACTGCTGTTAATATTTACTGGGATTAGAAACAAGTAATAAAGTGCAACTCAAAAATTTTCACATCTGATTTCTTTGGACTTTAACTTCATTATCAAATTTCAGAATCAAAAAAAAATTTACTTTTATTATGTTTGTACATCTAAATGTGTATAAATATCATATACTTCAACATACGCAAGTAGCAGAACAGTCACTTTTTTCCATCTCCCATCAAAAGCTTAGGAAAATGGATGTGTATTTTCAAAGTCTCACTTTTCATGTTTTTTTGCACAAAATCTTTAATAACTTTGTTGTCGTATACTTTTGAGCCAATTTCAACTTTACTGAACAGCAAAACCCATAATATATCTGTTGGTTCCTTTGAGACCATTACAAATATTTATCAGTTTTAGCTTTGAAAAGTTTCGATTTCCTGGAAAAAAAATTCACAGGTAAGGTAAGGGCAGTGTGCAGGGCAAGAATGCTATTGGAAAGAGGTCATCTTTTTCTTTTTCTTGTTGATAAACTGAAAGGTATGTTGAAGCTGTGGGGGTTGAGAGTTATATATAAACTCTAAAAGAAAAGGAGTACTTGTGGCACCTTAGAGACTAACAAATTTATTAGAGCATAAGCTTTCGTGAGCAGCTGTAGCTCACGAAAGCTTATGCTCTAATAAATTTGTTAGTCTCTAAGGTGCCACAAGTACTCCTTTTCTTTTTGCGAATACAGACTAACACGGCTGCTACTCTGAAACATATATAAACTCTGTAGGTTCATAGTAGTTAAACATTAACCACTAATGTTAATTGGATTGGATTAGGCTTCATCCATCTGCTCTGACATTCAGCATGATGAATTTCTGTCAATTCCTACAGTTCAGTGGGTTTTACCAGATTAACAAACATCTAGAAATCTCACTCATGACCACGTTCAAATACAAGTTGCTTGCCAAGATCATATAGGTATATCTCACTTAAGCAATTCCCTGCCCGTGCAGGGGCCTTGGGCATTAGTTTGCATCAATCCCTCTATTCTCTGCCTGTGGCACACAATAGCTTAGTTTTCCAAGCGTTGTAATATTATGGTCTATTTTTGGTGGTTGAGTTTAGTGAGTGGGTGGTGTTGGTGGCCAGGGATTCGCATGAAGGGAAAATGTCACAGTCCCACTTGTTTTGTCTTTCCCCTTTTGCAGATAACAACCAAGCAGTTCTCTTTGCCTGTATATTTGGAATTCTTGGCTTTGGAATTCTTGTGGTTCTAATCTTCCTGCTGTGCAAAAAGCGGAAGAGGTAAGGAATCATTCTAGTAAGTTGTTACAGATATCTGAGCAATTGAGAGAGGAAAGGATTTTTAGTCAGAATATTTTAATTTCTTTGGGGTATTTTGTCTTCTATGCATCCGATGAAGTGAGCTGTAGCTCACGAAAGCTTATGCTCTAATAAATTTGTTAGTCTCTAAGGTGCCACGGGTACTCCTTTTCTTTTTATACCTAAAAAGTGTCATTTCAAAACAGACATGGTGACACCCAAGTGATACTTTTTTTTAGGTGGTTCTACAATTTGTCACAAGGCTCCATAATTTATCATGCACCTTTGACCATTTCTCTTCCTCTCTAGTCATAAATCCATCAACTTTGGGCATGCTTCTAATATCTCTTATGAAAAAGTCTAGTAGAATTTAATAGGAAACAATCAGCTTTCTCTTTAGGGTTGTCAACTATCTGGAGTAGCTCACAAGCACGAGTGCCACCCTCAAGGGAAGACTGTCAAGAAGCAGGGAACCCCAAATTGGTTGGGAGTCCTATAGTTAGTTTTCACCAACCAAGTAACAAGTGTGAACTCCTCAAACACTATGGGGCTTCCTAATAGTGGAGTCTCAGACAGACCCCTTGGGTACTCCCATCTGTCTTGCCATCCAGGAAAACTTGCCTTTGTGATAGATGGTCCTTTACACCAAAAATCACAACAATATTCAGGTTACTCCCAGTCCCAAAAGACCAGCCACTTACCCCAAGTCAATCGCACCTTAGACCTCACACCAATGACAATGCTTGTCATTGACAATGCCAATCCTATAACTAAAGATTTATTAACTAAGAAGAAGAAATGAGAGTTATTTACAAAGTTAAGCCAGGTAAACACACACACAAATGAATTACAGTCTTAGGTTCCAAAAGGTGATAGAAACTGCTGAGATATACAAGCTTTCTATGTCTTTTAGCGCTAAGCAGCTTTGGGATCCCTTGCTTATGCTTGGAAATATTGCCCTCTCCAATTCCAAGCAGTATAGTGATACAGTTCCTTCAGGTCTGGGGTTTTTATTCCCTTCTCCCAGAGTTCAAAATGATGGGACAAGTGTTTGTTCCCATCTCCTCTTAACGGGGGGCTGGAGGTGGGTGTAATCAACCAAGTCTTTGTCCTTTGATGTTTCACAATGGCTCATTTGGTTTCAGTGGGCCTTCTTCTGTGCAGGACCATCACTTTGCATTAATTAATGCTTCTTTCCTGTTTGGTGAGTTACACAGTCACAGAGGTTTACAGTGCAAACAGTCAATATAACTTTATACCATGTGTCAAGGTTCCTTCCCCACTCTGAACTCTAGGGTACAGATCTGGGGACCCGCATGAAAGACCCCCTAAGCTTATTTCTACCAGCTTAGGTTAAAACTTCCCCAAGGCACAAAGTTTTTGCCCTTGGATTAGGTAAACGCTGCCACCACCAAGTAATTTAACCACAGTCAGGAAAAGGACCACTTGGAGTTCCTATTTCCCCAAAATATCCCCCCAAGCCCTTACACCCCCTTTCCTGGGGAGGCTTGATAATAAACAAGATGAACACAGACCAGTCTTGGATTTTTAAGATCCAAAAAACCCAATCGATTCTTAAAAAACAGAACTTTATTAGAACAAGAAAAGATAAGAGAACAACTCTGTACAATCAGAATGGAAGATAATCTTACAGGCAGTCAGATTCAAAACAGAGAGAATCTCTCTAGGCAAAACCTTAAATTACAAAAAGACACAAAAACAGGAATACACATTTCCTCCAGCACAGCGAATTTCACAAGCCAAAACAAAGAAAACCTAATACATTTTCTAGCTAGATTATTTACTAACTTTACAGGAGTTGGAAGGCTTGCATCCTTGATCTGTTTCCGGCAAAGATATCACACAGACAGACCAAAGCCTTCCCCACCTCCAGATTTGAAAGTATCTTGTCCCCTCATTGGTCATTTTGGGTCAGGTGCCAGCCAGCTTACCTGAGCTTCTTAACCCTTTACAGGTAAAGGGACTTTGCCTCTGGCCAGGAGGGATTTTATAGCACTGTATACAGAAAAGCGGTTACCCTTCCCTTTATATGTATGACACCATGGGATACAGATGTTATGAGTGAGATCAATACAAGCAGTATCCAAGCATTTCATCAAATCTAAATATATTCTTACAAACTTAAATCTATTTTAGCAATGCTAGCACACAGGTGAGTCAGACTGTTTTCCAGCTATGCATTTGTTAGTCTTCATGAAACCTAGGGGCCTTGGCTTGAGCTGGCACCTGGTCTGCCAGCGTCACAGCGTGTTTGAACCATCCTGTGGAATTTAACAGAGAATTGTATACTTGCTATAGAAACCTATGGGATAATTTAAAAGTCCTACAGAAAGGTGATCATTTGCTATTAAATTCCATAGCATTTTAAGAGAGAGATGTAATATATATCTGCAGAGAAGATTAAAATATCTTATACATACATGAGCCTGCAAAATGTTTTTTCTTTTCCACCAAGTATGGAATTTTCCCAAAAAAAGTTACATTAGCAAAGTTCAAAGTTGGGATACTTAATTTATTGAAAAGCTATTTTAGCTTACTATTAGAGGTCTCTGTGACTTCTGGTCCCTGTACACATGGATTTATTTTGACTGTGGCATCTGGCTTTACAGGCAGAGAGATCTAAAAAATAATATTAATGAAACTTAAAATTCTCTATGGCTCCTTTTCTGTAAAGACAGTCACCATTATTGAATTTATGGAGAAGTGAGATGGGAAAACATATATGGCAGTAATACTCAATGAAGCCTCAGACACCACCAACACTCTACCCATCACTGAAAATACAAACCAATTGATTCTGTCACCCAAAATCCACTAATTCTGGCACTCCCCAGAACTCAAACCATTTAATGTTTCCTCCTACAAAACATACTTATTTAGTGTTGCCTCATACAATTAACACAGAATCCCATACCACAACCTTCATGCATAATTGATATAGATTCCCATAGAATCTAGATACTTACCACAATTAATGCAATGTCCTCACATACAGAATCACACAGAAAATTCATGGAGAGCCCCTTTCACCACCCCCACATTTGGCAGAGTCCATATACATTACAGATTCCCACTGGGAGAACTCATCACAATTCATATATTCTCCCCTCCCAGGCCTGGGAAGCACAACAGCGCTGGGAGATGTTCACATGTCCCCACGACTGGGTAGGGAGCTGAGGGTGGAAAACCACCAGCTAACCATCGGCACATGGTCTGCCAGTAGAATTGATGAGGTGGGACAAACTGATGGTGGGATTAAAAAGTGTAGATATGGCAGTTTCTGAGCCCTGCATTTAAATTAATTTGTGATTTCTTCCCCCCCTCCCCATGATATGTGGCATTTACATAGTACGCAATGTTCTGTTAGGTTTTGTTCAAAACATGAATAAAATGAGATAAAGTTACACAGTTCATAACTTCAAACTTCCAAAAACTACCAATAAACCCTTCATGTCCCATCCACCATCATACATTCTGTTGATCTGTATATGCTACATGTTGCTGAAAGAATCTGTATTTTACAAATGTTTTAGGGAATTTAGAAAAAAAATATAGTATTGGGATTATTTGAAGTCCATGAGATCCTGCATGGTCCTAGAGGTCGGCACTAGTAGAGCTTGAGGCAGGGTAAGGGCCTGTGTGTATAGCTGTAAAGCTATTTGCACTAGAAAAGCCATATTAGATTATCTAGTCTATCCATAGGGAGTCATGAAAGATTGCTAACTACAGTATATTCTCCAGTATAGTTTTAAATATGCCAAGTTATATGTTTTACTATTGTACATGAGACGAGATAGAATACACGTCTGCAGAACTCTGGCACTGAGATAGTTAAATAAAAGACAGACAAGGATCTGATCTTGGTGTTTTCTGCTAGGACAAGGCACTTACATGTACACATCATTGCTTGTTGTGAATGTGACAAGAGAAAATTGGATGTGAAGCCTTTTAAACAGAAATATTGCCAATTTCAGCTGTTCAAAAATATTGAGTCAGCACCTAACAAATCATGAGATTAAAAAAATAAATTTTGGTTTTTTGATTTGTCTTCTAGCTTTTAAGCTGTTAGGGTTCACATTTTCAAGCTTTTTTACATGACTGTCAAGGCTTGAAACTTAGGCCCAGATTCACAAAGATATTCAACTGCCTAAATCCCAGATTTAGGCCAAAATTTTGAATTTAGACACCTAAATCCCAGTTTTGGCTCCACTGCGATCCACCAGACTTCTGCCAAACCCAGTAGGGGTCTAAATTCATATGGTGCCTACTTTTTCAAGGTAAAGGTTCCCTAGGCATCTGTTTTTCTGCATCTCAGCATGTGTGCTGTAGCCTCCCTCTAGAAATCTGGATGTCTATCTCTTACTTAAGCCCCAGAGCAATTCACAAATGGGGGGAAGATAGGTGTTTGCCTTCTAACCCAGTAGCGGCTTAACCACTAGACTACAGAGTCAGTCTCTCTCTCTGGCCCAATGACTATTTAAGTATTTATCCACAATGGAACAGTCATTGAGCGCAAGAGGGAGTGAGAAGGATATTGATAAACTGGAGAGAATTTAGAGAAGAGCCATGAGAATGATTACAGGATTGAAAAAATGCCTTATAATGGTATATCAAGGAAGTCAAACTATTCAGTTTAAAGAAAAGGTTAAGGGTTACTTGATCACAGTTTATAAGTACCTACATGGGAATAAACATTTGATAATGAGCTCTTCAATCTAACAGATAAAGGTATAACAAATTCCACTCAGTGGAAGTCAAATTCAGACTGGAAATAAGAAGCACTTTTTCAAGGGAGGGCAATTAACCATTGAAACTATTTACCAAGGGGCTGTGGGGAATTCTCCATCACTGGAAATTTTTAAATCAAGATTGGATGTTTTTCTAAAAGATCTGCTTTTGTTCAAACAGGAATTACAGTAACTCCTCACTTAAAGTCGTCCAGTTAATGTTGTTTTGTTGTTACATTGCTGATCAATTAGAGAACATGCTCGTTTAAAGTTGTGCAATGCTCCCTTATAACATTGTTTGGCAGCCGCCTGCTTTGACCACTGCTTGCAGAAAGAGCAGCTGGGGAGGAGCAGGGATGTGGCGCACTCAGGGGAGGAGGTGGAGAAGAGGTGGGGCAGGAGCAGGAACTTTGGGGAAGGGGGTGGAATGGGGGCAGGGACTTTGGGGAAGGGGTGGAATGGGGATGGGGCAGGGGTGGGAAGAGGCCGGGTCGGGGGGGTCGAGAGGAAGTTGGCGCCTATGGCTCCCCTAAGTTCCCTGTGCAGCAGCTTCCCAGCAAGCTATCAATTGCAGGGCAGTTCAGCTGTCCCTCCCCCCACTGCCATGTGCTGCTCCTGCCTTCTGCCTTGGAGCTGCTCCCGGGAGCCTCCTGCTTGCTGTGGTGCTAATGTCAGGGTGTCCCCTCCTCCCCAATTCTGTACCCATCTCTACAGTATCAATACAGGGCTCAGGACAGAAGGAGCTTGCTGGCAGCAGCTGCTGTCTCAACTTGCTGATCTACTTTAAAAGGCAGTGTACTTAGAGTGGGGTCAACGTACTTAAAGTGGCAATGTGCGTCTCTCTCTCTCTCTCTCTCTCTCTCTCAAAGGGTGTGTGTCTCTGTCTCTCTCTGCCATGCCATCTCCCCTCCCTCCATTCCTGGTGCCTTGTAGAGTGAGGCTACATTAACAACGTGTTAAACCTTAAGGGTTCAGCCAAGTGCTAGTTCATCATTTAGCAGTAAGGCTTTCCCTGGGAAATATCCCATCCTCTTCCACACTCTGACTCCACCACCTCAACCAAGCTTCACAATTATCATTGCTGTGTACAGTATTAAATTATTTGTTTAAAACTTATACTGTGTATAGGTATGTATATGTGTGTGTCTGTGTGTTTATATATGTATATATATATATATATACTACTACTTTAAGCTAAACGATGTTAAGCGAATCCAATTTCCCCATAAGAATTCATATAAATAGGGGCAGTTAGGTTCCAGGGAAATTTTTTTTTGCCAGACAAAAGACTATATTTTTATATACCTGTGTGTGTGTGTGTGTGTGTGTGTGTATAATATATATATACACACACACATGCAAGAAAAGTTTCTCTGTGTGTATATATTATGTGATAGACCCAGGCCTGTTAGGTACAGCAGAGTAGTAGAAGGCAAATATACCGATGACCACTGGATAAGCAGTTTTCTGTTCCCTGACTGACCAAAGCCTAGGGCTACTCCAGGCTAGGGTGGACATGACTCCAATTAACCTGCAAAGAGTCAAGTGAGGCTGTTAAGCTAATGTGAACACCTGACTGTAATTAAGGCCCCTCTGATAGTATAAAAGGGCTCACTCCAGTCAGGCTGAAGAGAGCCAGGAAGCCAGAGGAGAGGAAGTGTGTCTGAAGGAGTGGGTAGTGAAGACACCCTCAGGCCACTGGAAAGGGAGCCCTAAGGTAAGGGTGAAGAAGGCATTAAGAGAGAAGTGGGAGAGCTGTGGGGAAGTGGCCCAGGGAAATGTAGCAACTCTGGCAGTGAAAGGTCGGCTGCCAACAGCTGCTGCCATTAGGGTCCCTGGGCTGGAACCTGGAGTAGAGGGCGGGCCCGGGTTCCCCGCAACCCGCCACCACAGAAACACCTCCTGGGAGGGGAAGACAGGCCCCTCTCAGGACAGGAGACTAAACTGTTCTGGAACAAGCCTGTAGGGACAACAGAGACTTTTCCCTGGTCTATACTAGACGTTGAGGTCGAATTTAGCAGCGTTAAATCGATTTAACCCTGCATCCGTCCACATGACGAAGCCCTTTTTTTCGACTTAAAAGGCTCTTAAAATTGATTTCCTTACTCCACCCCCGACAAGGGGATTAGCACTGAAATCGGTTTTGCTGGGTCGAATTTGGGGTACTGTGGACGCAATTGTTCTCTCACCAATGTCCTTGCTGGCTTATGATGAAAAGGGCTCAGTAGACTGTAGCCCTGGCCCTAGAGAGAAAAGAGCTACATGGAGGGTCGCAGTGAGCCTCTGAGGCTAGCATGAACCACCTGGAAGCGCGGGACCCACGGGGACAAGGTCGGAGCTCTGACACAATATATATATATATATATATATACACACACACAGACACACATGCAGGTATATAAAAATATAGTCTTTTGTCTGGCAAAAAAAATTTCCCTGGAACCTAACCCCCCCCCCCCATTTATATTAATTCTTATGGGGAAATTGGATTCGCTTAACATAGTTTAGCTTAAAGTAGTATTTTTCAGGAACATAACTACAACGTTAAGCGAGGAGTTACTGTAATTCAGGGAAATTCTCTGGCCTGTGTGCTACAGGAAGTCAGACTACATGATCATATTGGTCCCCTTCTGGCCTCAATCCTATGAATCTATAAAACTCTCAATAAAATCACAAGAATTAGCAAAACTGAGACAACCAGTAATTCTGTTTTATATCTTTCCCTTAGCAGGAAGGGACTCAGATTTTATTTAAACAAGAAAGTATTTAAATGGTCCCAATATTCCCTAAATCTGTTTAATCTCCTGCTTGCTCACATGCACACTCTCTCTCCACTCACGGATAAGGTGCTCATCTCCCAATCTATACTCTCCCAGAGAGAATCAAAGTCTCAGCAATTTTTTCATGCACTGCTCTGCTTTCTAAAACTTAGGTTATGTCTACACTACAGCGGTGCAGCTGCACTAATGCAGTTGTGCCACTGTAGCTTCTGGTGAAGGTGCTCTAAGATGATGGGAAAGAGCTTTCCTGTCATCTTAATAGCTCCTGCCTTTGTGAGAGGCAGGAGAAGCTCTCCCACCAACATAGTGCTGTTCACACTGGCACTTTGGTCAGTATAACTTGTGTTGCTCAGGGATGTGGGTTGTTCACACCCCTGAGTGACACAAATTATACTGAAGTAATTTGTAGTGTAGCAATAGCTTTAGATTATCCAGTCAGGGAACAGAAATAACACCATGTGACCTGCAGACCAATGCTACAGTGCTAAGCAAATGATGAATTACAAATGTCGATGCAAAAAGTTATCATACATTGAAAAGTCTTTTTCATAAAAGCTGAACAATTGCAAATAACAAACAAATTCATAAAGAATCTAGTTTCCTTGCAAATGGAGAGGGAGCTACATTTCCTGAATAGATTATTTATTGTGAATTATTTGCTCAGCTCTAGTATTGGTAATGTGTAACGGGGATGAATGATTATCCTTCAGTGGGCTATGCATTGAAATTAAACACCATCAGGAGTTCTTCTAAAATTGACACAGAATGTTACATTTCCATCTAATTCAGTTCTGTTGCCAAGGTGCTTAACTTTTTTTTTTTTGATGGCTCTTTAACACTCGTCTCCAACATTGGTTTCATCTGCTATTTTATCTTTTTTACAGACAAAATAATTGGAATCAAAAACTCAACCAAAATCCTGGAGTTTCAGCTACATCAGAACAAGAATTAGTGCAACTTCAGAGGATAGGAAGTTTGTAATCAGAATACAACCAAAGAACATCAAGACAACTGTCTACAGTAAGCATAGCTTTCTCTACACCAACCTGGAGTATAACTTTTGCCATGGAAAGAAGAGGCACATAGGATATCGGGAGAAGACCAGTTCCCTGACACCAAGAACGGACAAATGGGCAGATAGGGATAGAGAGAGACCTGTGCAGAGTCGCTCTCCCTCGCCGGCACCACAGCAGCCTCCGGCATTACCACCAGAGCCACAAACACCCACAGGTGAGGTGCTACCCCTCGCCCGGCACTAGATGGATGACTTTGCGGTACCATCAACCCAGGAGGTGTATGCTTCTGCTAAAGACTTGATGACTCTGCCAGTACTGAGTCCCGCTAAGGTGCCTGAAGCAGCACCACCTGCGCCGCCTAGCAGCACCGAATCCACTACTTTCAGGCCAATCTCAAGACTGGCCTCTAAGGGAAAGACTCTGTTTATTACCTCACCAGAGATGTCCCCGTGGCACCGGTCCCTGGCGCTGGGAGGATCATCACCGCCATGGTCACCTCAGTCATCCAGCTCTCCTTCTTCTTCAGAATCAGATTTGGGGTCCGACATCTCAAGGCACCAGCACCGTCGCTACTCCCCACACCCGTCTCTGACGTCAGGAGTCCCAGCAGCCATGATGCCTCAAGGCGCCTGGTCCGTCGGTCCCAGCATCATTCCAGTGGCCCTTTTGGAACCCCTGGGGGTTTCCCTCACGTCAAAGTACCAACTCGAAGCGCTCCTATTCAGCGTGGTCAGAGATGAAAGCAATGCTGGGGATGCACCGACATACTCTTGAGTCAAGCTCCAGGGTCAACGCTGGACCCGGTTCCAGTACCAGTCCCAGCACCGAATCTGCAACACATCCCAGTATCGAGGCAGATGCCAGTACTGGTACTGGCCAGCAAGTGCACACTGGCCAGGAGGAGATTCCCTTGGACACTAGGACAGCGCATCCCTCCTCCTCGTCCTCACTGGAGGACGAATTAATGCTTAAAGGGTCTTCTCCTCCCCAGGATCACCTGAGAGTCTACCAGGACTTAAGCAGGTGGCATCTAATTTGGTTCTCCAGGCGGAGGTCATTAGGGAACCATCTGTTGGCTTCCTGGACATTCTGATGGCCGCAGCCCCGGCAAGGTCGCTCTCCCCTTGCACAACTGCATTATAGGCCCAATAAAGGCCCTCTTGTAAAACCTAGCATCCCTCCCTCCCACTGTCAAGAGAACTGAAGGAAAATACTTTGTACCAGCCAAGGAATGGGAGTTTCTACTTTCCCACCCCATGCCTGGGTCTCTCATCATAGGAGCTGCTAACAAGAAGGACCGTCAAGGCAACATGGAGTCAACTCCAAAGCCAAGGGAGCCTAAAAAAATGGACCTTCTGGGAAGGAAGGCCTATGCTTCAGGAGGACTCCAACTTGCTCATAGCGACCCAGAAGGCATTGCTGGGTCGCTATGACTATAACATGTGGGAAGGGATGACTAAGTTTAAGGATAAACTTCCCCAGGAAAACCCAGCAGGAGTTCTCAGGCCTGGTGGAAGAAGGCAAGACCATTCCCAGAGTCACCTTACGGGCAGCCCACATCAGTCACTATGCACAGGAGCTATGGCTGCAAGCATCAGCATTCCCACAAGAAGTCCAGCAAGCAATGCAAGACCTGCCAATCAAGGGGCCCTGGCTTTTTTTTTTTTTTTTTTTTTAAACAAACTGATGCTAGGCTCCACCATGTTAAGGACACCAAAGCAACTCTGAAGTTCCTGGGTTTGCAGTCCCAGTCTCAGCCCAGGAGACCATATAGGCCTTATCAGTTTGGCCGCTTCTATCCTCACCAGAGATACAACCAGAGCAGACGAAGGAATAGAGACTCTGGGTGCAGGCCACATCCACCTTCCTCCTTCTCAGTGCAGCCCTCTCAACTGGCCCCTTGTCTGCAGCCCTTTCAACTGGCCCCTTGTCATTTGGGTACCTCAAAGCACTCATTTTGGTGGGTTTGTCAAGGCCAGCATATGAATCCCACTCTCTCACGATCCAGTTACCCCTATTTTTTCCAACCATCTTTCCCACTTCCTCGAGGCCTGGAAAAGGGTCACTTCCAACCGCTGGGTCTTTAAACACAGTGGAGTCACCTCCAACCCACCCCCCTTCCCCATCCCTCTTCAGGAACCCTTCTCACAAGCTTCTGCTATAGCAGGAAGTTCAGTCCCTTCTCAGTCTGGGGGCTGTGGAAGAGGTTCCACCACCTCTAAAGGGAAGAGGGTTCTACTCCCATTATTTTCTGATACCCAAGGCCAAGGGGGGTCTCTGGCCCATCGTAGACCTGTGCCGCCTCAACCGGTTTCTCAAAAAGCTGAGGTTCCGCATTGTCTCCTTGGGTTCCATTATCCTGTCTCTGGATCCAGGGGATTGGTATGCTGCCCTCGACTTAAAAGACACATTTTCATATATCAATTTTCCATGGCCACAGAAAATATTTGAGATTCATGGTGAACCAGGGCCATTACAAATTTGTAGCCCTGCTATTTGGCCTTTCGGTGACCCTGAGAGTCTTCACCAAATGTATGTGGGTGGTAGCAGCCTTTCTAAGAAGAGGAGGAGTCCATGTATTCCTGTACCTCGACGACAACTGGCTAATTCAGGGCAAATCTCAAGAGCAAGTGAAGTGGGACATTGCCGTCATCCAAACAACCTTCAAGTAGTTGGGCCTACTTACCATGTGCAGAATTCGACACTAGTCCCCACTCAGATAATAGAGTTCATCGGGGCAGTCCTCAACTCCCAGCTGGCAAAGGCCCTCTTCCCCGGGGATCCCTTCTGAGCAATCTCAGAGCTAGTCTACTGCATGCAGGCCCATCCCATCACGACTGACCTGCTTGAGTCTTCTCGGCCACGTATGGCATCATGCACGTATGTGGTGCATCATGCAAGGCTGAGACTCGGACCTCTCCAAGCCTGGCTAGCTACCCTCCCTCAAGGTACCCCCTACACAGGGTGATTATGCTGCCCTCACACATCCTCAGCTCCCTATCATGGAGGCTAGACTGTAAGGTGGTCTGTGAAGGGATTCCCTTCACAAAATCTCAACCATCTGTGCACCTGGTCTCCGACGCTTCAGTGCTGGGTAAGAGAGCCCTTTTGGGGGTGCTCAAGACTCAAGGACATTGCTCCACAATGGAGCTAGCTCTCCACATCAATGTCAGATTGCTCAGAGCAGTCAGTCTCATATGCCAAGAGTTTCTGCCTCATATTGCAAACACGACAGTATCAGTCCTCACAGAAAATAGGTCAGCCATGTATTATATCCACAGAAAGGGCGGAGCCCATTCTTCCCCTCTGTGTTGGGAAGCAGTTTGCCTATGGGCGTTCTGCATCACATGTTCTATTACAATTGAGACTCCATTTCTGCCGGGGGTACTGAATCAGTTTGCAGACCGCCTCAGCAGATCCTTCTGCACTTACCATGAGTGGTCCTATGCTGAGATGTCGCACTGAGCATCTTCCGCATGTGGGCTTTTCCCACCTAGATCTCTTTGCCACATGTTCCAACAGAAAGTGCCAGCAGATTTGCTCTCTGAGGGGCCACAGTCCAGGCTCAATGACAGGCATGTTTCTGCTGAACTGATCACATCATCTGCTCTATGCCTTTTTGCCCGTTCCGCTGGTGCACAAGGTGCTGACAAAAGATTGAGCAGGACTGAGCTTGGGTCATCCTGATAGCTCCAGCATGGCTCAGGCAATATTGGTACACCTCACTCATTCATTTCTCTCACGAGACCCTGATTGAGCTGCCTCTGTACCCAGCCCTGATCTCGCAGGACCACGGTCCGTTGCTCCATCTGAACCTCAGCTCTCTTCATCTGACAGCATGATATCATTGTGGCTGAATCCTGATGAGCAAGCTTGTTCGGAGCAGGTCCAGAAAATTCTCCTGGACAGAAGGAAGGCTTCCACAAGGTCCACTTACTGTGCAAAGTGGAAAAGTTTTTCCGTCTGGTCATTGGGTTCCACCGATGCATTCTTCTATTCAACTCATTTTGCACTACCTCCTGTCTTTGAAAATACTGTGCACATATTGCTGTGCTAAAGGGTGTATGCACCCCGTGTAAACAAAAGGTGTGCGTGTGTATGCGGGGCAATAGATCAGCAGAGAGAGTTCCACCAAATGCATCCGATGAACTGAGCTGTAGCTCACGAAAGCTTATGCTCAAATAAATGTGTTAGTCTCTAAGGTGCTACAAGTACTCCTTTTCTTTTTGCGAATACAGACTAACACGGCTGCTACTCTGAAACCAGAGAGAGTATGGAATCGTAGGAGGTGAGTGTATGTTTTAATTAGTATGGAGTTAAGCAGCTGAATTTTTGTCAGTAAAAAGAGGCTTTGTCTGTACTTATTCCCATCATCTTGTGGGAAAATACCATGTGCTTTGTGTCAAACTCTCTCTGAACTCAACTGAAATTTCACTTGGCTCGAGGGAGCTCAGGTGTCGCTGACAGCTGGAACGCAGAGAAGTATCAGGTTTCAAAGGAACAACGAGGACGTTCAGCTAATCTGATGGATTTGATGGCTGTGCATTTCTAACTTTAGTGAATTGCCTAGTGAAACCGAATCAATAACAGATCCTGAGAGGATAAAGAGAGGTAAAAGAAGGAAGATTTGTGGAATACGGTAAATGATTAATTTAGGATTTTTAACACTGAAAAGGGGCGACAGAAGCTCACTGTTGCGCTAATGGGATAGGAGAGGAGGCTTTTCTGAGCTAGAAATTATGTCCATCTGTATGAAACCTTCCTTATGCCTTTAGGGAATCTGAGTCCCAGCTTCCAGCTTGTTCCCGAACGGGAGGAAATAAGGCGGATCAGGCAGGGCCAAGGGGCTGCAGCAGGTTGGGGTATTAGTTTTCTGTTCTTTCCTGTCACATGGCCCGTAATTGGATCCCTCGCTCTGCTGGGGGCTGCAGTTGCAGAGCAGATGCTGTAGGGTGTCTCTGCTATCGCTGTATTTCCCCTTCCCTGCACCCCAGCACAGAGCACCCGAAGCAGGAGGCTTCGTTCCCTGCTGTGCTGGATGAAGGAGCCAAGCCGGGACCTGCTGCCTGCCCTCGCCCATGGAGTGTCCCGCAGCCACCGTGGCACTCGCCCTCTCGGGATTGGCGCTGACTTTCTGCTTTGAGCGGCTCTATTCCGGTGAGTGACGTTTGGCTACGCCCGGAATGTCTCGCACGGACTGGGAGTAGCCGAGGGACCGGGCTCTTTCACTCGGAGGCTCGGAATAGTCGATGTTGTAAAGCTGGACTTGGCTGGCTGGTATAGCTCACCCAGCGGCTCCGGAGGTCACTTTGCCCCTTTGGGACGGGTCGCTCTGTATCTGCACCCAGGATGCGCTCAGCTGCAGGATCCCGAAGCTATTCCCCTCTCCTCCTTCCCCCGCAGATTTGATACAAAGCTCGGACTAATTTGTTTGCAGCTGGGAGGTATTTTTTCATGGCTATTCGCTGCACCTGGCTGATTGCAAACCCTCTTGCATTGAGTGTGGGGATTATGTAAAGAATCGGTCTGAGACAGGAGAGTCTGTGTGGTGTGTATATACAGAGAGAGAGACAGACAGACAGAAATGAGAGATACTGAAACTGTTGCATTTGGCTCTGAGGCTGAAGAAATGTTAAGTGAGCAAAGGAAAGCAACATGAGTCTTCTCCCAGCTCTGCACAGCTGGGGGTACCCGAAGGGAATGAGGAGCATGCTGAGCGGTAGGAGCAGCTAATCCCTAGGAAATGAGACAAATTACATTAATTTAGGGCTGTGTCAGACCAGCAGAGCCAGCCTTTGGGAGGCACCAGGCTTTCCTCTTCCTGAAGAGTGACGATTGAATTTTCTGTTTCTGTAAATGCTTTGTTGTGTTCAGGTTCTTAATCCCACCCACCGCCCTGACATCGCTATAGCCTCAGCATTTACTAATTAGTTCCTTATTGTGACACTAAGAATTAGGCAAAACATTTGTAATTTCATTGACATCAATAAGTGAAGTGTAAATGTTTTAAATATCTTAAAATCTCCTTGCTTATGACGGTCAAGTGGTAAGCAAGCATTTATGCAGCTCCAACTACAAGATCCCAACAACTCAGCCTGTGGATGTTTTCTGGGATTCTCCATCGAGAAGGCTTTGTATGCCGTGGGCTTCCCTTCAGGTTACACTCCTACACTTTTCAGAGTAGCAGCTGTGTTAGTCTGTATTCGCAAAAAGAAAAGGAGTACTTGTGGCACCTTAGAGACTAACAAATTTATTTGAGCATAAGCTTTCGTGAGCTACAGCTCACTTCATCGAATAGCTCACGAAAGCTTATGCTCAAATAAATTTGTTAGTCTCTAAGGTGCCACAAGTACTCCTACACTTATGTCACTATATAACTTCTTTACAGCTGGGCTTGAATTGGGGAAGGTGTTATAGGTATGTGAGGCTGAGGAGTTATGGATGCTTTTACCAGACTCACCTCTTATTTGGGTTGGTTGGGAAAGCCTGCCTGAGAGCAGAGGGAGAGATGTTTATGTTTAGAGAAATAATTGGTGCCACCTCTTTTTCTTACAGTCTGGGTCCTGCTGCACAGACAGAGAGTGAGGTGTGTCACCCAACCCCCATTTTGCCAGTGTCTTGTTAACATGAGAGAGACCTGTCCCTCCAAGGCAATGTGGCATGCAGGCTATTAGCTTCCTGTTACTGACAACTGTCAGAGCTACTGGGGCCGCCTGGATACATGATGAATTTTCTGCTTAAAGATCATTTTTCTGCAGTGTTTCATTTTCTTTTTATAATTATTCCTGGTTGTTATTCCCCACCTGAAATCATTATACTGTTTGTGCTGGCATAAAACCATCTTTACAGGAACTAACTGATGTCACACACAGCAGATAATGGGATGAATTCTACACTCACACTTGCTGGCCTTAAACTGAGTGGAGAAATTGACTTACTTACTTTAGCTGTGACGAAACATCTAACCAGCAGTGACTTTGCTTTGATGCAAAGATGACTGCTAGAGTTAAGGTTACAAAAGAGTTTCTGTGACAGTCCCCTTTTTTTATTTGCATGCAACTTTTTAACCTCTAAATCAGTTTTTAGGCTGAAATTTGTGCAGACTTGGCCTATACCTGCCACTGATTTTTTTGATTTGTAAGGAGCAGAACGTGAGCGAGTGTGTTTCCAAATAGCAATCATAGATAATTGAAAATATGGAATGAGCTGACAGCTGCACAGATGGGGCAAATCTAGCCCTTCTGAGTGCCCTCTGGCTGTGGAATCATTGCTGCACAAAGCAGGTGTTTACTTCCTTTGTTGCTTAGAGTGCTACTTCATTCACACTTCCTGTGGGGACTTGGCATGAGAAGATCCATATTATGTCAGAACTTCTTCCCGCAGGAGGACTGCATGTGAGCTAGTAGACAGTTACTTCATGGCCTGGGGGGGAGGATTCCATTCCCACACACACCTAGACACATCTGCCCAACATCTGGCTTCATTCATTGTAGACTTTAAAGATGGATAGGCTCACATCCAAGAGTAGGTAGTTAAGTGGGCAGCTATTTAGTTATAGAAATGTACACTCTTGCTGCTGAAGCAGGAGGTTACTGTAAACTTGAGAGGATTCATAGCAAAGGGTGATGGATCTTTTAAGCACAGCAAGCTGCTAAAGTTCTGACAAAGGAGATTACAACACTTTGGCAGCTCTACAAGTATATTAACTCTCCAGCAAGGGCCTTCAAAACTTGCTGCACCAGCAAAGACTGCAGAGTTTTTAAACTGCACCTCTTAGTTTTTATTTTTAACATTAAATCCCAGAGAAATTAAATGTGACAAACTAGGGCCTGTAAAAACAATTTAGGGTTAGGAGTATAGTACTCCAAAGTCATGAAATTACACTGCCGGAGAAACATTTATGTTTGTAAGTTGGTGTATGGCACATTTTTGCTAATTTATATTTCTTTTCTTTGTTAAATGTAATTTTTCATACATCACTGCAATAAATACAGAACTATAGAATACAGAGCATATGCATCATGGCTGAGCTGATGTTGTAGGAGAAACCTTCACTTTGGGAATTTCATGATATGGAATACTTCATCTGAGTACTGTCACTGCAATAACAATTGCTTTTTAAATTTAATGCTGTTTATTTTCATTTATTATTTTTCTTCTTCCCTTCTCTACTATGCCTTACACAGTCTCTTCTAAGACAAATGTTTGATCCAATAATGTTAAAATTTGAATCCAACCACAATGTTCAGTTGAATTTGAAATTGGGATGAGTGAACTCATGCTACTTAATGTCAAGGGAAGAGCTGCATTTGTTGGCAGAGGACTCAGTGCCAGAGGACTCAGGACTTCTTCCCTTCCCCCTTATATTCAGTATGGAAGCTTGTTAATGCCAGATGGAATGTGGTCTCTTGGAGCTGTATTTTTAATATTCATTTTCAATTTCTCCATCTTAGGTCTACATGGTTTATAAAGACAGGTTTCAGAGTAGCAGCCGTGTTAGTCCTTATTCGCAAAAAGAAAAGGAGTACTTGTGGCACCTTAGAGACTAACAAATTTATTAGAGCATAAGCTTTCGTGAGCTACAGCTGAGATGTAGCTCACGAAAGCTTATGCTCTAATAAATTTGTTAGTCTCTAAGGTGCCACAAGTACTCCTTTTCTTTTTATGGTTTATAAAGATGTTGTTATTTCTGCCCTTCCTGTTGCCAGATTTGGCCTATTTTTCCTTTCTCTAGTCCCACTCCACTTAACAATGCTGGAATCAGCAGCTTCCTGTTTTCCTCCCACTTGAATCTCCTGATCTTTTTTGCCTTATTTTCTTACTCCTTCTCTCGCAGCCTCCCATCCCTGCAGTGAATGGGGAAATACTCTGTTTAGACTCAATACAGCATTTCTAACCACCTTGAGAGATGGTGAAGTATTCAACGAAGATACTTCAGCACAGCACACTTGTACATCAGCGCAAGGGGCAGGTAAATAAAAATCTACATGTTACTGGCACAATTTCCAAGGGGTTGAGTTTTCTGGTTTTCCACCACACTTGGACGTGGAACTATATTTGAAAACAATGCTATGTTAAGAAGCAGCAAAGAGATTACTCAACTCTACCTAAAGATGTGTTCTGTGTCAAAGTGATGTCTCCCTTACTTCTAGTCCAAAGAATCACAAAGCGAGTCTGAATGAGTCTATCACCTTGAGGTTGATCATCCAAGAGGTGCAAAACCAGAGCTGCTACAGCACTTTTTATGCATTATAGATAAAAAAACAATGTTTGCAAAATACAATTTTTAATTTTAACGTCTAAAATGCCTCCTGTGCTCATAGGCTAGTTTGCCTGTATCATAACACAATATGCAGTGCAAAATTTTTAACCAAAACACTCACAATATGCAAATGAACTGCTGGTATTCAATCTATAAAACTGCATCTTCCAGGAAAATTATTGGTCTGGTAAAAATATTTTTAATAATGACCACAGAAGCCATATTTGTCTGTTTGATCTCCTGAAGTGTCTTCTGGTTTTAATCAGTGTTCCCACATAAAATACAGTGGAAATCTACGATAACAAAACCCCTATTCCTATGTCCGTAGGGCAACAACTAGGCTCTCTTCTCAGGAAGGTAAGTTTGTGTTCTGGCCCTTCAATCCCTGGGCCCCAATCTCTATTACTATTGGGATGTCTTGGCATCAGTTAAATGGTTTCAGTTCTTCTCTCCATAATTTTACTCTTTCATTAAATGTTTGTTGTTTAATTATATCCTTTCAATCAAATTACAGACTGCAACATCTGGTTAGTGCCTGTAACTGTTGCCATCTGCACCTAGATAAAGCTCTTTTCATTTAAGGAGGATTGCTCAAGTTCCAAATTGCAGTTTAGAAACAGTTTAGTTTGAGTGGAGCGTAACTTAAAAGGAACTTCTTCAAAGTCTCTGGGAGATGCCCTGCTTGCTGTGATGTATGCAAGAGTGATATACAGTATCCTCTCATCCTGTTCAGCAGGAGGCTTTAGCTGCCACGTGCATATACACACATGCACACGCAGAAGGAGTCCAAGCACTAAATCTGCACTAAGTATCTGGCCACCAGTTGCCAGACCAGTCCCCCCTAGAATGTAAATTGGCTCCACGATCTCACTTCCTGCTTTTAGAAAGCTGCTGTCACTGTGTTATTCTCTTCACAAACTTTATTGAATAATTTTAATAAGAATAAACCACCACCAAAACTGTCAATTCAGCTGTGGGAAATGTAGGACCCTAAATGCTCTGTCCTTGCCCCATAGGGGGCTCTTACAGGCTAATGTTATAGACATTGCATTACTATTGTATTGAAATCTAAGATGGAGATATCTGCTTCCTTACTCTCTCTCTTTCTTACTGCCCTCTCCACCATAGCCATCGCTGACTGGCTGATGCTCTGTACATGCCCTGGTTTTTTTTTTAGAATAAATTATCTGGCACCAATCCAGAATTCTTGGCACCTTCCTCAAATAAAAACAAAACACTAGAAATTCTGACACTTTTCAATAAAATACTTTGAATCAGCAAGTTTCCAATTCTAAATTTTCTAATTAAGTGTTAAGAAACTAAAGACACTCACAAGAATATTCTAAGACTTGACTTAGTTCATACTGCAACCTTCAGCCCTTTCATCCATGAGCCTTGACATCCATTCTTGCAGGTATTTATTTAACGATAAACATTGCAGCATGCTCATAATGTTTACAAAATCTCACATTTGTTGATAAAGGAGGGATACAAGTTTGACAGTTAGGAACGTCTTTAAATAAAGCACCCTGTTTATTGCTCCCTCTCCCTATAATAGAAGGGACTGTACCTAGGGTGAGCAGATGTCCTGTTTTTATAGGGACAGTCCTGTTTTGGGGGACTTTTTCTTATATAGGTGCCTATTACCCCCCACCTCCTGTCCCGTTTTTTCACAGTTGCTATCTGGTCAGTCTAGCTCAAGTGTCTCCACTGATCTAAGAAGTGGTAGTCTGGAGTGGGGAGAGAAACACGATCCTAGTAAGGGTCTTGCACCAGGTGGTTTTAAATTAAAACCAATACCTTGAACTCCACCCAGAAACTTACTGAGAAGTAGTGCTGCTCTTGGAATATCACTGCTATATGTTCTCTGTGTCACACACTTTGCAATGGGCAGGCAGCTACATTCTGTGCTACCTTAAGTTTCCAAATAGTCCTAATGAGTAATCCCATGTGGAGCACAAGGCAGCCATCTAGACCCAGGGTGACAGAGGCCTGGATAATGGTAGTAAGGTCCCCACATTGGAGAAGAAAGGTCACACATGTCTAATCAGAGACAGATGGAAAAAAACTCTTACTGGCTTCAGCTGCTATTTGATGTTCCAAAAGCAGCTCTGGCTCTAATAAAACTCTTAATTTTGAACCTGAATCACATAAAGCAGACACTCTCTCCCTGCATGAGGTACAGCTATCACTACACTCTCTTTTGATTTTTTCCCCTCCTGGCCCACCAATACCTTTTTGACTTATCTGGATTAAGCCTTAACCAGCTCACCCTCATCCACTTTCAGACTTCGTAAATATAAAGTGGGTTGCTTGTTCCATTGTACTAGGGTGGTTGGATATGATGAAAACAGAGCTGAGTGCTGTCAGTACACTGCACACTCCACCAATGTTTTCTCACTGACTTGCCTAGGAGTTTCATATATACACTGAACAGACCTTCCAGCTGTGAATAATCAGAACCACTCAAGTAATTCCATCCATATCTAATAGTGACTGTATACACCCCAATAAAATATCATGGGCAAAGGTATCAAAAGACAGCTGATGGATCTAATATTATCAGCATGGATACATTATTCTCATCCACCAATAGATGATGCTCTGCAACCAGTGCAGTTTCAACTTCAAACCTAGGCCTGAAACCTAGCAGACAAAGATCCAAGAAATATGAGGACTACAGAAATTTCCAGAGTTGATTTGCCACAGCCTTCTCAATGAACTTTCTCCAAAAACTGGCACTTTGATAGAGGTCAAGCAATGGTTTCTTAAGCAGGAGCCAACAATGTCTTCCTTAAGGATGATGGGCATTATTCCCTTTTTCTTTTTCTTTCTTTTTAAGAGAGGCACTGACAATTGTCCACAACAAAAAGTTCATTGCTTCTCCACTGGCCTTCAACAGCCACAAAGGACATGGCTCCAATTCACAGGTTTGGGCAGAAAGCAAACTTAAGTCCTCCAAAACCTCAGGGAGCAAGACTGGCTGAAATTCAAACAAAATGAACATTAGTCCCTTCAAACCATTTCTCTGTTGCTAATTAGTTCTCAGTCTCAGTAATTTTTGTCCTCAAAGTAACAAAAGCTCTTTACAATGAGAAAAACACAGCTCTCTAACTGAGAAGAAGCAGACCAGATCCACCAAGCCATCAACTGCCTGGAACAGGTCTGCTGTGCAGACTAGAAGGAAAGTAATTTCTTTGCTGCCTACATAGCCATGAGAAAAGGAGTACTTGTGGCACCTTAGAGACTACTCCCTTTTCTTTTTGCGAATACAGACTAACATGGCTGCTACTCTGAAACCTTACATAGTCATGATGCACTATTGAGAATTCTATATGGCGGAAATTATCAGATTCATCCAAGGACTTCTGCCAACAACATTGACTCACCTCCCCCCTCATTTCACTTTTTGCAGGCCATCTGTAAACCATACTGACTTGATAAAACCACCTTTTTAGGGACCGCTGTTGCAATGGTGGAGAACTAAAAGGGCTGTAGTATATTTCTATCAGTCCATCAGTAGAGTGATGCTCTCTGGAATTTCTCAGGCTCTTTTGGCTTTAGAGAACAGACCATCAAAACAGTCACTTCCTGTCATGGGGACGGTGTGCATCAAACAAACTGTGGAAGACAATAGTCCATGCATGACTTAGGGGAACTTTCATGTTTCTATCTGTATTCTGAATACTAGATACAGAGTGACACCATTAGGGCTAATGTCATGCTCATCATGGCAGCTTGAGTTGGGGGTGACATCAATATCTATTTTATGTGAAAGTCAGCTTTGCTCTGCCATGCCTTGGAAGGCATGATTTGGTGCTGGAGTGTGTATATCTACATACTAGGGTTGAACAAGAATGTTGTCCCACTTTATATATCAGTTTTCCAATTTTTTTAGCAACCTGTATTAAACTGTGTTTTATTACTATAGAGTTTTGTTAAACATTTGATGAATCACTTCAAATTTGATATTTTATTTATACAAAAAATATTTTTGTGAATGATAATTCACAGATTAATTCTGCATTTTTAAGCATGGAGTTTTCTGCCTTTGATTTTTAATGGGTAAAATTAATATATTTGTTATGGAAAATTAGAAATACCTTTTGATCATAAGTAGTTAAAAAAAATATAATAGCATTACTGAGAAGTGTTGGGTTTTGAATCAATTTGACAAATTATATTGATTTTTCAGAATTATAGAGTGGCACCTCCCAAGACTGTTAGAAAATTCAATAAAATATTGGAAAATGATTAATGTTAAATCATATCTGCACAATGGTTCTAAATAGTATATTTTCCATCAGATGTTAAATAATTTACAGACATAGTCAGTAATAGCTCCTGAGTCATTATGTCCCATGGATTCATTAGTGGTCAGAGCTGCACAAAACAATCCAAAATACTGGGAAATGCAATGAAAAGCCCTGTTTCCATTAAAACCCCAATCCTATAAACATTTACACCTGTGTCTAAATTAATACATTGTGAGTACTCCTATTGATCTTTAATATGACTACTTTCAGTTAAATTGTAGCCATGTCAGGCTGGGATATTAGAGACACAAAGTGGGTGAAGTCCAATAAAAGATATTACCTCACCCATCTTGTCTCTTTGGTTACATTTAACAACGTTAAGTATGTAAGTAAGTTGTTTGGTTTTTTTGCAGGATTGGGGCTGTCAAGGTTCCTTCCCCACTCTGAACTCTGGGGTACAGATGTGGGGACCTGAATGAAAGATCCCCTAAGCTTATTCTTACCAGCTTAGGTTAAAAACTTACCCAAGGTACAAACTTTGCCTTGTTCTTGAACCGTATGCTGCCACCACCAAGCGTTTTAAACAAAGAACAGGGAAAGAGCCCACTTAGAGACGTCTTCCCCCAAAATATCACCCCAACCCCTACACCCCCTTTTCTGGGGAAGGCTTGATAAGAATCCTCACCAATTTGTACAGGTGAACACCGACCCAAACCCTTGGATCTTAAGAACAATGAAAAATCAATCGGATTCTTAAAAGAAGAATTTTAATTAAAGAAAAGGTAAAAGAATAACCTCTGTAAAATCAGGATGGTAAATACCTTACAGGGTAATCAGATTCAAAACATAGAGAATCCCTCTAGTCAAAACCTTAAGTTACAAAAAGACACAAAAACAGGAATATATATTCCATCCAGCACAGCTTATTTTACTAGCCATTAAACAGAAGGAAATCTAATGCATTTCTAGCTAAATTACTTACTAAATTAACAGGAGTTGTAAGACTGCATTCCTGATCTGCAAAAGCATCACACAGACAGACAAACCCTTTGTTCCCCCCCTCCAGATTTGGAAGTATCTTGTCCCCTCATTGGTCATTTTGGGTCAGGTGCCAGCAAGGTTATCTTAGCTTCTTAATCCTTTACAGGTGCAAGGGTTTTGCCTCTGGCCAGGAGGGATTTTATAGCACTGTATACAGAAAGGTGGTTACCCTTCCCTTTATATTTATGACAGGGGCTTTGATTAAAAAAGTTAAAATAAGATTTGCTTGAAAAATTTGTATGTTATTGCTATGGCAAAAATAGAGTTTTTCACGAGCAAAAATTAAACTGTTTTATTTTAGAAAGTCTCTGCTGTGCAACAAAATGTGTGTACCATTATTTTAACTTGGTAAAAATTGCTAAATTTCATTAAATTAGTAACTTAAATTTTGCTCGAATAATCTGTATGTTTACTGCATGCAGTTTTCCTGCCTGTAGCATTCATCATCAAGATCTAATGAAGACTCAGGGACCTTGAGTTGTACCAAACTGCAGATTTTCCATGAAATTGCCCCAAATCTCTTTTTAGTGTGAAACAAAAGCAGAGAATCTGTCACAGCTTTCAAGAGCATAGGCTCACATTATTTGTGGATAATATCTTGCTGCAGCTATAATAGCTTGGAGGGATGGTGACAGTTCTGACTCTCCCTCCCCTGTAAGATGTCCTGCACATTCTGATGCAGTGGAATTCAAAGCGAGGGGAGGACTAATACAGATTGAGATGAAAATGTTAAAATGAAAGGTAGCTAATTATGTGAGTTAAAATGTGAGGCAGTTTTAGCAAATCTATGACAGGCTGGTATTGATCTTTAGTTTAATCTTTGTGTCTGTTTATAGTCAGGTAGTGCTAATAGTGCAGCATTCCTCTAATTTCTGAACAGTCTTCAGAAAATGTACCTTCTGGTTTTAAAAAAAAGTTAAAGCAATAAACTGCAGCAAAGACCTTTCCTGGGGCTGCACATTAATCCTGGTAGCTGCCTGTATTCAACTTGCTTCTAAATTATTTTGTCTGTCATTTTTAGCTCTGCATTTTTCCTCTTTTTTTTTCTGGCAAATTTCTCTCATTATCCTTCTCTAAGATTATATGGAAAAGTTATCAGTAGGATGGGAGGGGAAATTGAAGGAGAAGGCAACATTCTGTTGACCTTAAATCTATTTCATATGATTATACAAATCTTTGTGGCTTGTTTGAATGATGGAAAAACCTGATTTGCATTTTTATGTGTATCCAAAAGGTTCACCTGCAACACTGAATTATTCAGGTAACCTAAAATGTGTAGAGCAGGTGATATTTTGGACTGATGACCACTCTGATCTTAAAGGAGGTTTTTGCCTCCTGCTGTCCACAAAGCAAGGAGGAATCATTGCTTTCTGTGGTAGTGGTTGTAGGTAGGGACATGTAAACTAGTTTGGGAAAATGACAACTTTTGCCCATTTCTAGAACTGAACCCAAATCAAATCTTGTTGAAGGCTCTGAAATGCCTGATTAACTTTTGCCATTACTTTTAATTTGTACCAATAAAAGCCTTAAAAAGATTGTCTAAATCAAATGATAAGTTACTTGGAGCTGAAGTCTGGCAGTTGATTGTCTGAGAAATTCCATAAACACTTACACATTGCAATGCCAAAATTGTAGGTGCACTGCCACCTGTTGGAATTCACAACGCTGAGTTAGGCACCCACAGGCTCTATACCAGGGATGGCCAACCTGTGGCTCCGGAGCTGCATGTGGCTCTTCAGAGATTAATATGCGGCTCCTTGAATAGGTGCTGACTCTGGGGCTGGAGCTACGGATGCTAACTTTCCAATGTGCCGGGTAGTGCTCACTGCTCAACCCCTTGTTCTGCCCCAGGCCCTGCCCCCACTCCATCCCTTCCCCCAAGGCCTCTGCCCCTTCACCCAAGCCTGCCATGGTCTCACTGGTCCCCCCTCCCCCCCAGAGCCTCCTACGCATGTGAAAAAGCTGATTGTGGCAGGCGGGAGGTGCTGAGGGGTGGGGCTGCTGGTAGGCGGGAGGCTCTGGCGACTGGAGAGCGGGAGCTGATAGGGGGCTGCTGACGTATTACTGTGGCGCTTTGGCAATGTACACTGGTAAATTCTGACTCCTTCTCAGGCTCAGGTTGGCCACCCCTGCTCTATACAATATATAGGGAGAGCAGGGCACTTAAACAAGGGATTCACAGAAGCCAGCAGGGAGCTGCCATAAAACAATGAAAACCCCTCTTCAGTGTGCAGTGGAAATGAGAAAAGGAAATAATGCGTCAGTGTGCATAAGGAACCAGAGACAAAATAATGCTGAAAGTATTAAAAGGCCATTATTATGAAGGCACTAGGTGTGGATCCATATTTAATCTGAATTAAGGTTTGCACCTAATCTGGAGATTCACTTCTTTGTTATGTATGAAATATTTAGTTTATCATCCCCTGAAATTACACCATGTACTCTAAGTATAAAATGACTTTCTGAGAACTAACAAGTAAATCTGTTAATTAGTTTAGGAATTAAGAATAATTAAACATTGATCCATCAAGAAATTTAACATGCAGTGTCAGAGGGTGTTTTTCCACCCTTAATGATCTCAGTAACAGGACACAATATTACAGACTCTTCAAACTTCCTATATAGCTAAAATGCACTAAAATCCTATGCATCAGCTACATCTGAAGAATTTGTTTTAGGATTATTGCTCAGGTTTCTCCATAACTCTTCATAGCTTAAGTTCCTCTTCACCAGAGGCTAAAGAATATTTTATTACAGAAGATTATATAAAGAGCTGCCTTCTTTTAATATGTCTGCCATCTCCCATTATTCTCAGTGGGAGAGAAGCCCCAACTCCTTTCAGTTGGAGGACATTTTGAGAAAGCTCTTCATACGTCTGAGTGTCTCTCCTTCTCACAGCATAGGGGCCAACATCTTCCTTGGGGGCAACTGTCCATATTTTTCCATGGCATTTCCATACTTTTCATAGATTCCAAGGGTGGTGATCATCTAGTCTGACATCCTTTGTAACACAGACCTCAGAACTTCCTCCAAAATTTTGACATGTTTGGATTACTTTTATGTTTAACTCTGAATTTCCTGGGTTTTTAATTTTTTCATTTTGGTTACTGATATACACTCTTAACATAGTTTTTCTCTGGGAATATCAAATGCTGTAAAACATCACATTGAATTCAATGTATAGTTCTGATTGCTCCATCTCTCAAAAGGAGGAAGCCAGAGATGGGCAGTGAAAATGACTAGAGGCCTAGAAAGCATATGATTGGAGACTAAATAATCCAATATGCTTGTGACGGGTTTGGTCACAGAAACCCCCTTGGGACTGTCATCTGATGTGCTGAGACTACCTCTGAGCCCATTTTCTCTGCCAGTTTGGGCTGCCAGAACACTGCCTTGTTGATCCAGACATGCCAGTCTGCTCCAACACAGACCCAGGGTCTGAACCATGCACCCCAAAACTGTAGACTAAACTGAAAACAGCTTAAGAAGTGCTCCTGTCTCTAGCACCCAGACACCCAGCTCCCAATGGGATCCAAACCCCAAATAAATCCATTTTACTCTGTATAAAGCTTATACAGGGTAAAGTCATGAACTGTCCGCTCTCTATAACACTGATGGAGAGCTATACACAGCTGTTTGCTCCCCCAGGTATTACTTACATATTCTGGGTTAATTTACAAGCAAAAGTGATTTTATTAAATATAAAAAGTAGACTTTAAGTAGTTCTAAGTAATAACAAAGTAAGACAGAACAAAGACAGAACAAAGTAAGTTACCAAGCAAAATAAAACAAAAACTCGCAAGTCTAAGCTTAATACATTAAGAAACTGATTACAGATAAATCTCACCCTCAGAGATGTTCCCATAAGCTTCTTTCACAGACTAGACTCTTTCTAGTATGGGCCCAATCCTTTCTTCTGGTACAGTCCTTGTTCCAGCTCAAGTGGTAGCTAGGGGATTTCTCATGACTGCAGCCCCCTTTGTTCTGTTCCACCCCCTTATATAGATTTGGCACAAGGCAGGGATCTTTTGTCTCTCTGGGTCTCTACCCCTCCTCCTAAATGGAAAAGCACCAGGTTTAAGACCGATTCCAGTACCAGGTGACATGGTCACATGTCCTGTGAGACCCCAAGCCTTCATTCTTCCTGGCCTGACTCACAGGAAGGCTTGCAAGTAAACAGAGCCATTTACAACCAATTGTCCTAGTTGATGGGAGCCATCAAGATTTCAAACCACCATTAATGGTCCACACTTTGCATAATTACAATGGGACCTCAAAGTTATATTTCATATTTCCAGTTTCAGATACAAGAATGATACATTTATACAAATTGGATGACCACACTCAGTAGATTATACATTTTGTAACGATATAAGAGACCTTTTGCGTGAAGCATATTCCAGTTACATTATGTTCACATTCATATGGAGAGCAATGTCACAATGCTTTTTTTTTTTTTAGGTTTAGAAAGGAGACTGCCCTATAGAGCCACCATAAGGAGAAAAATATGAAAAAACTGATGTCTTTAAAAGTCAGTTTAATATAATCTGGGACCAAAATCACTAAAATGCTTTTGTCATAATTGTATGGTTATTGCATGGTGTCACTAAAGGGCAGAGGTAAAGGTGTTTAGGTGCCTTAACTATTCATTTCTGTACTTAATATGTTTATATTTCTTTTAACTATAACATTAACTCTAATTATACATAAAGGAGATTTCTTCCACATCAGTTTAATCTAAGGTGTCCTGCTCACTGACATACAGAAATACATTTAATTTGGTACAAGCAAATTTCAATTTAACATTATTCCCCACATTGAGTTCCTTGGAGATCTTATTTTTACTCCAGAACCATAAAACTGTTTTAAAAACTACGTAAAGTTGCTAAGGCTAAGGCTGATAATAATGTGGCTATGAATTGTATTATTTATAAAACCCAAGCACTTCATCAGAGCAATTAAAAGTTAAAGATGTAATAAATCTCATATTGCCTACATGAGAAATAGCAACATAGAGGATGAGATCCACTCCATCTGCACATACAAACTGTATGCAGATGGAATGCAGAGAGTTTGAAGAGCTATAATATTGACAAACTCAACCCAACTCAGGGCCAGCACACAGAGCTGCTACACAGTTCCCTTTCCACCAGGCTGTGGGCTAGAATAGTGGCAGCAGTGCCTCTGCACTGGTGGTGTGGTATTGGCAGAGAGAATTTTTCCACATCAAATAGAGTTTGCACAGCCACTTCTGCCCTTTGTGAGGATGAGTTGGTGTACAGGACTTTGACTTTCACCCATTATTTGATGCCATACAGAGAAATGTATATGTCAATAAAACATAGCAACTTTAATTCTGAGCCAAGGATTTGTGTCACATTGGTATCAGTATCTAATCATTTTAAAGTAAACAATTAGACGAAAAATTAGTCTGAAGAAGACAAGAGTGAGGGGGGATTTGATAGCAGCCTTCAACTACCTGAGGGGAGTTCCAAAGAGGATGGAGCTAGGATGTTCTCAGTGTTAGCAGGACAAGGAGCAATGGTCTCAAGTTGCAGTTGGGGAGGTCTAGGTTGGATATTAAGAAAAGCTATTTCACTAGGAGGATGTGAAGCACTGGAAAGGGTTACCTAGGGAGGTGGTGGAATCTCCATCCTTGGAGGTTTTTAAGGCCAGGCTTGACAAAGCCCTGGGCTGGGATGATTTAGTTGGGATTGCTCCTGCTTTGAGCAGAAAGTTGAACTGATGACCTCCTGAGATCTCTTCCAACCCTAATCTTCTATGATTCTATGAAATGTTGCTAGTTACTATATTTATCAATTGGCAAATGGAATTTTTTGGGTACATTACTTATAATGGCTGTTTCTTGAGAATAATGTAGAAGTAATTTAATAGAAAAACTGCATTGCATTGTCAGTTTATGGTAAAATTATGTATGCATGTGGGATTACATTTGATCAAATGTATCATTAATGAGATGATATAAATTCAGATAAGATTAAAATTCTGATTCAGCAGGGAAATGAGATGTCTTAGGAGTAACCATCTTAGATGGTTTTGGGGCTATTAGTGATTCATGTTTCACATTAACTGCCACCTTGCTGAATGCTGGTAAGTTAAGAAAAACAGAGGCAAAAATGGGAGAAAAGTCATATGAATGAGGCAGAAAATCAGCTGGAAGCTCTGGAAATTGAACGGTATAGCTTCTGGGGTAGCAAATCACAAGATCTGTATTAATGGGTTCGGTGTGAACATGCCTCTCCCTAAGCAAACACAAGCTAGAAATACAAAAATTTTCCTTACAGAATCTGTTTCTGAGTAATTTTTAAAAATTTGCCAGCTTCATCTTTGAACTTATTTTTAACCAACAAAACTGTACAAAGGGATCCTTGAAATGATACTAACATCTGCAGGCAGCCTGCCTCTGGTTCCCTCCTGCTGCCCATCTTCCACGCTGACACCCATCCCAACTCCCTGCCAATGCCCAGCCAGGCTCCAGCATCCTCTGTGGCACTTTCCCTGGCCCCACAGAATCTTTGCCACTCACACAGCGATTAAGGATTAAAAAAACCAAAACCCTAATAAATTTAGTCAAAATGCAATCAGAATTCAGTTATGTGAACAGATAAGTGGGGGCCCTATAACATCACTGAGTTTCACACATTTTGCAAAAATTACCAAGTAAGGGTTTAAATTCATTTACAAAACAAGAATACATCACAAAATGTAGCCTGGTCATTTATTTAACAAGTGTAGTTTGGTTTCAGGATACATCAGAGAATGCTAATACATGGTGTATAGAATATTTAGTAAAAGTAATTGTCAGTAATATGAAAGCCTATCAAGCTAAATATAACTCCAAGGAACACTTACATCCTGGACAGTGTCTTTAATAGCCTGAACTGATGCAAGAAAGGTTTAATTAAAAGAAAAATGGGGCAAACCTTTGCAGAAAATGACATACACACTCTCTCTCCATTTTCTAGAATGTTACACTGCAAATGGGGCGGACTATCGGGGCACTCAGAACCAAACCTCCCTGCATGCGGGGAGACCTTGTCTCTTTTGGAATGAGACTTTCCAGCATCCTTACAATACCCTGAAATACCCCAATGGAGAGGGAGGGCTTGGAGAGCACAACTACTGCAGGTAAGGAGTAGTCTTACTGCTACTACCATTGTATGCCCAATGTTTCTTTAGCCCTTTGATACAAAACTTAAAAGCTGATGGAATACAATGGAGGGTCTCCTGACTGTCAAAGCAATGGCAATTAAACAGACATGTTTACATCCTGTCATCAGAATTGTTAGGGTTGGTCCTGCTTTGAGCAGGGGGGTTGGACTAGATGACCTCCTGAGGTCTCTTCCAAACCTAATCTTCTATGATTCTATGATCCGTTCCCTTTACCCTGGCCTCAGCATGTAAGTGCAAGCAGTTTTAGCATAAAGATGCATGTCAGCATAGCTCTTCAGTCCACATCACAAACCAGCTACAGTCTGGCATAAGAGAGAATGATTGGCCATCTCTTCAGAAAGGTGTCTAAAACAATAGCGCTTGCTTCATGTCATGCGTAAAGAGCCTGGGGTGGATGATTTGAACATCACTCCTGGTTCTCTTTATGCCTGGATCCCTTGGACACTATACTTCAGTCCCTTGTGTTTATGAAAACTAAATCATTCTCAATGAATTAGAATTGTGATTTAATTTCATTTTAAAATCTAAAGTCAAGTGTTTAGAGTGCTGGTCTGGGGCTTGGGATACCAACAGTCAATTTTGTGCTCTGCCACAGATTCCCTGAGTGCCCTTGGGCAAGTTTCTTTGTGCATGTGTGCCTCAATTCCCTATCTCTAAAAGGGGGTTAATAGCACAGCCCTCCCTCACAGGGGTGGGGTGGAGGATAAATACAGTAAAGATTGCGAGGCACTCTGATACTATGGTAATGGAGGCCATATTAAGTGCTTTTGATATCTATAGATAAGCTAAGTATGTTGTAGTCTGAAATGTGCAAGTACCAGTACTGCTGGAATGGTGTAACCGCATACACATAATGGGTGTGAGGTCATGGAGGAATTCAGTTTGTAGAGCAAAATGGCATCCTCCGCACAGCGTGACCTTACAAAAGTGCTGAAATGGCATTCTAGCTGCAGTACACCCAATGTACTATATAGAAGAGCAAACACCTATACAAAAGGTGTCAACACAATCCTGAAACACCTTCTGACTCCTGGTTTCAGGGACTTAACAGTGGAGCAGGGCCAGTTGACTGAAAGAGAAAAATCTTATTTTTAGACTGTCTGATTGAGACAGCTGGATGCTCAGTGCATGTAAAACGTTTTTTCCAAAAATGACTAAGGTCCAAAATCTGTGGTCCTCACTCCTTAATTTAGTATGTAGAGCTGATGTTTAAAATGAGACTCTTGGTTAGGGATTTGGTATGTTTATTTTTGGCTTCTTAAATGCAAAAGATATTCTTTTTATTTGTAACGCCATAGTTGTTGAGATTTTGCTTGTTTGTTTTTTAAGATTTTCAGTGCTTTTAATACTGATCAGTACTGAGACAATTCCCTGCAGGGTGTTAGGGATCTTAGAGGTAAGATGTAAAGCCAAGAGCTTGGCTATTTGAAAGTTTTGGGGGCTGTTAGTCCCAATGTTCTCACCAAATTTCACCTTGGGTAATTACATTCTGCTAACCTCAAATCAATCCCTTTTCTAAATAGCCATTATATGTGCCTGCTGCATTCCATCCCAGTAGTGATTGCATTTCAGTTGTGGGAGAAGTTATCTATATCTTTCTTACCTATCTCATATCTGCTATTTGGACTGGTGAGGCTTAATTAATTATTATTTACTATTTTGTAGCACCCAGCACACTTTTGGGTACTTCACAGACAAATAGAAAGACAGTTCACTCTCTGAAAGAGCTTATAATTTTAATAAAACCAAGTTGTGACAAGGGAATAAAAAACATAGGGAGAAGGCACATGAACAGGGTTATGAATACAGGATAGTGGCATTACTTGGGGTTGTGTTTGTGTCTTTGAACAAAACAAATGGATACAAAATGAAAACAATTTCAATAATTTTATGTTGAATAGGAATATGGGTGGACAAGGAGTGGATTAGACCTACGGGAAAGAGAAAAGATGTGGGGAGAAGAATCAGACTGGGTGATGGGAAAGGAGAAGGGTGGGATGAGGCAGTGGGAAGCTAAGGACAAGAAGGCACAGACAAGAGAAATGGTGACACACATAGCAGAGAAAAGTAAAGATTGAAGAAATACTCCCATTCCTAATATCATGGATTTATGTGAAAGCTCAATGGGGTGTGGTTGGAGATTCCCAATAGAGTCAGGGGAGGGGTGGTAGCCACACTCGCACCCATTACCTTTGTCTAGGGCTGAGATGGCACCACGAGGTAGGTCTTTTTTGTACTGCCATGAGTACTTGTTTCATAGATTACAAGTCCAGAAGGGACGCCTGTGATCTTCTACTCTAACCAACTGTATAATACAGGCCACAGGGCTTCACTTAATTAATTCCTGTTTGAACTAGAGTATATCTTTTTAAAAAAATCCCATCTTGATTTTAAAATGGTCAGTGATGGAGAATCCATCAGACCCATGGTAAATCCTTCCAACAGCTAATTACCCTCACTGTTAAAAATGCGCGCCTTATTTCACATCTGAATTTGTCTAGCTTCAACTTCCAGCTGTTGAACTGTGTTATACCTTTCTCTGCTAGAGAGAAGAGCCCATTATTAAATATTTGTTCCCCATGTAGGTACTTATAGACTATAATCAAGTTATCCCTTCACCTTCTCTTTCTTAAACTAAATAGATTGAGCTCCTTGAGTCTATCCTATAAGGCAGGTTTGCTAATCCTTTAATTATTCTCATGGGTCTTCTTTGAACTCTCTCCAATTTTTCAGCATCCTTCTAGAATGGTGGACACCAGAACTGCACACACAGAAAACCTGGTTGTTCTGTCCCCAAAACAGTCCAGAAACCCATTAAACATATGTACCTTCAAGCCCACTAATGTCAGACTAGTGCACTATCAGGCGTAGTGGCCTCCAAAGGCTTTGGGTGTTCACCAGAAACTCCATGTGGCATTCTCGTAGCCCTCTCCATGACATACAGTGTGAGAGGCAACTTCTCAGATTACTACACAGCCAGAAAGGGTGAGAGGCAATTGAAGAATCTGCAGTGCAAAGGTATCTTGTTGGAATTGTAGGCTATCATTTTAAAAGGGGGTGGGCTCTTTGGTCTCACTTACATGCTAGGGGGCTGTGTAATGGAATATGCTATGGGAGTCAGTTTGCAGTGGTAAGTTGTGACTATTGTAGGAAGTAGCCTCACGCACACACACACACATCCTTCCAGCAGGCATCATTTATGTTTTTATCTAATTTCTCTGTATCCCATGAAATATAACAGAAACAATCGGAAACTATGACACTGTTATAGGCCCCCTCAGTGTATTCTTATTAACAGCTTTGGCAGTCACCTTTGGCCATAGGACATGGATGCTAATGGTGAGACCTTTGTCCTCTAATGTACAAAGTAAGGTTGTGAATGTTATCAAACCTCTCAGAAAGCTCAGAAGAGTACAGGTAATACACTGACGGGGCAAGATTCTAACAATCAATTTACATAAATACCCATCATTGCTATCTCACCTAACTCACCAGAATAGCTTCTGGTGACTGTTAGCCAGAGAGAGAGCCCTGTGATCTAGAACGTGTGCCCCAGGAATTTGACTAAATTGCCAGATTAGCCTTTTTTATGAAAGCCTGCTTAGCTGCTGCTTTCCTCCTCACAATGTAGTGTGACTGGAACGTCAGAGCCATTTTTCTTCACTGGTTAGATCACTATGCTGAGAAATAGCCTTGCAGGTATGTTGAAGGAGGATTGATGGATACTTTTGAAAACTATAGTCTCTTGGTAAATAGCTTTGATAATCACTCAGGATATCTGAGTTCTGTTCCTTGCTCTGTCATTCATTTGCTGGGTGACAATGGATAAATCACTTCTTCCCTCCACTAACCTACCTCATGTGAGTGTTTTGAGGTTACATTTGTTAATGTTTGGGAAGTATTTTTGAGTTCTCTGAATGGGAGGTGCTGTAAAAGTGAAAAGGTTTATTATATCCTTAGTCAGAAAGATGCTAGGTCTCACAATCATACCCTATTTGGAAAATTTGTCATACTTTATTTGTATACGAAGAGAGAAAATGTTTCATTACACAGTATCCTTATAACATGGAAATTCTTTGATTTCAAGGTTAGAAGGGACCATTGTGGTCCTCTAGTCTGACCAACTATATTGCACAGACCATACAACTTCCCCAAAATAATTCCTAGGGCATAGCTTTTAGAAAAACATCTGATCTTAATTTAAAAACTCATCATTGATGGAGAAGCCACCATGCCCCTTAGTAAAGTGTTCCAGTGATTAATTACTCTCTCTGTTAAAAAAGTATCCCATAATTACTCTCTCTGTTAAAAAAGTATCCCATATTGTCTAGCTCAGTGGTTCTCAAAGTGTGGGTTAGGACCCCTAAGTGGGTTGCAACTCCATTTTAATGGGGTCACCAGGGTTGGTGTTAGACTTGCTGGGGCCAGGGGCCAAAGCCCAAGATCAAGCCCCACCGTCCAGGGCCGAAGACTGAGCCCCATTGCCCAGGGTCAAAGCTGAAGACTAAGTCCCATCTTCTGGGTCCGAAGCCCAAGGACTTCATCCCTTAGCGGCGGGACTCAGGCCACAGGCTTCCAGCCACTGGATCACATCTCTTTGCTTGACTGAAGAGTCCTCTTATCAGAGATCTGTTCCCCAGGTAGGTATAATGAGCTCAATGGAGGGCTGGTCTGAATCAGAGCACTAAAGAGAAACAAATGCAATCTAGAGGCCAAATTGTGTTTTATCTCGATCAGTTGGGGTAAAGAAGTTAGGTTTTTTAGGAGGAACTACTACTTAATCTTACACTGTAAACTAGTACTGTTATCTACTGTATATTAACTACTATTATCCTAATTAAATTCACTTTATAGGTAACAATTTACATGTATGAAATAAAAGAATTTTGAATTAGAAAATACAATGCACTAGAACATAAACCTGTTGCTGTATGTTCCCTTTTCAGTTTCTTGGTTGCCAATCTCTGTAAGCCCAGCGTTTGGAGGGAAAGTTCTTAGGATGTTTAGTTATATTTTGAGGATGACTATGGTGCAATCTTTGTTTACTGTTTTGATTTCCAGCATAAGTACACACATGTATTCCTTGATGTGATCTGTTAGCTTCTTGATTGAACAATTATATCTCTGCTTCTTTCTGCTTCTTTCTCTGTCCCTTTGCTCTTTGACAATTTCTCTATTCCTGTCACTTCACTTTGTATACCATAGGATGCTGTCCAGATGTTTTTACAGACCTTACTGTTTTTCTCTGAAAACATCCACTCAATGTGCAGTGGCAGTCAAAAAAGTCACCAGAATGTTGGGAATCATTAAGAAAGGGATAAATAATAAAACAGAAAATATCATATAGCCTCTATATAAATCCATGGTTTGCCCACATCTTACTGCGTGCAGATGTGGTCACCACATCTCAAAAAAGATATATTGGAATTGGAAAAGGTTCAGAAAAGGGCAACAAAAATTATTAGGGGTATGGAGTGTCTGCCATATGAGGAGAGATTAATAAGACTGGGACTTTTCAGCTTGGAAAAAAGATGACCAGGGGAGGAAACTTCTTAGTGTCCTTAACTCTGCTTGCTATAGAGTTCACCTTTGTCCCTTTGCTTTCCTTATCTATTTTCTTCAATTCCTAGCTTCTGATTTATATTCATCACTTGCAGTTTCCCCATCTTCCACACACAATTCCCAATTATCATTCAAATTTTTTTGATTGAATTGTTTCTCCACACTGATTTGGCTCATAATTATTTTGAGCTTTGTGAAATTGGGACTTTTAAAGCACCTAAGATACTATTACTGGTTTCGACTGTGTTCTCTTTGCACATTACAAATGTGATCAAGTCATAATCATTTTTTCCTAAGCTACCATTAATTTTTAGTTCTGAGATCAATTCCTCTTTATCTCTCAAGACGAGGTCTAATATAGAATTCCCTTGTGTTGGTTGCAACACTTTTTGTGTTAGGAAATTGAAATATCTCATAATGCTCTGAAAAACCTCATTTCAGCTATAACAGAATTAGGCAGACTGTGGAGTTGAAGATCTGAAGGACACTCATTTCTTGTTTGTCTCCATGCAACCACTGGGAATCACGGCAAAGATTTCCAAAGCTATTAGCAACCATCTGTCTACACTTTCCCTGCATTTTAAGATGTTTCTGCATTAAATCCTATTAGCATGATTTATGCAGCTGTAATTAAAAGCATTTGATGCCCAGATTGCAGGTACAACAGTAACACTTCCCACAACTGCTAAGGTGAGAAAAAGATGGTTTTATCACAATACAAGCTTCTCTCACACAGCTCCACCAATGGACCTCCTTTTTCAACTAGAACAGCTCCTTGCTGATATATTTCCACATCCACCAGCCTCCAGCAAGCTCTACACCGTACCTCAATCCTGACAAAAAATAACCTGTGCTATCCTATTCTTGGGCCTTCCTTCCCCAGTACCTCTACCAGTGCATCTCAGATCTTGACTGACAGCAACCCTGCTATTACAAAAAAGAAAAGGAGTACTTGTGGCACCTTAGAGACTAACAAATTTATTTGAGCATAAGCTTTTGTGAGCTAAGCTTATGCTCAAATAAATTTGTTAGTCTCTAAGGTGCCACAAGTACTCCTTTTCTTTTTTGCGAATACAGACTAACACAGCTGCTACTCTGAAACCTGCTATTACAGTCATGCTCCCCTAATTCTGGCAATTGTTTCTAGCTCCTCATTCTTTAGCTGCAATACCCTTTGCAGTTCTAATGTTGGATCTCCCACAAAGCTTTGCTAGTTCACCCTAACCTTACCATGCAACATATGTGCTCCTTCAGTCCAGCGTGTCTCAAACACAAAAGGCAGGTCATGGCAAATTGTAGGATAATTTTATGACAGTGACAAATGTTCACTAAGACAAGATAAGTAGCTGGCTTTGGTTTTGGACAGAGGGCAAGTCTGAACCTAACCCTCCAGAAGTGAAAGGCTAATGCTTGATGAACTTATTCTGTTAGTCTTCTCTTATTTTTTTTAGATTAAAATAATTTTTAAAATGCCCAAACAGAAAGTTAAGAATTAAGTTGATTTGTGATTTTAAGTAATACCATACAGCAGCAAAAAAATCATATACAAATAATTAATTAGCCCAGCCAGGCTAATCAAAGCTGCAGAACAGACCCTTCCCTAACCCACTCAAATGTTCCCCAAAATGCTGTAAAATAAATTTTCTTTTACAGCATGCCAAGAAAGTCATCAAGTTTGGGCTGTTTTGTATTAATGCCGGAACCAAGTTCCAGAGTTCCAGAACTCTCACAGAGGATACCCTGCTGGCAGCACTCTCTCTTTCAGTGGCATCCAGTAATAGTACTGCATCTTTAAGAGTTCAAGAAGCAGGGAATCATTTTTAGGAAGTTAGCTTGACAAGTACCTTTTGTGGTGTTGTAAGTTCTCAAAGGTCCTACATTCCCTTTGGGACTGATTCTGAACTTCCCTGCATCTTGTGTAAAAAGGCCTTTTTGGTTTTCTTTCATAACATTTGAGGACAAGGTTGGTGGTAACCTTGTCCTCTCAACCACTCCTGAAGAATCTCCTGTGCTCGAGCATTATAGCTGAATTTACTAATACTTTGACCAAAGTATTAGTAAATAACAAACAAAGGCACAGGAACTCTCAGAAGTGTGAATTTTACTGTGTTGCCTTGGGCCATAGGGTTTTCAATGGTTTGGCAGCAGGATGACCAGATCACAACAGTAAAATATCGGGACACATTGGGGTGCCTTCAGCCCCACCCACAGTCCGCCCCCAATCCTGCACCCTCCCCGCTTGTCCCATCCCTGCGCCCTTCCTCATCCTGTGGCCCACTGCTGACTTGCTGCATCCCTCCTCAGTCCCCCACCCGCTGCTCGCCTCTTCACACCACCCGCCCACCGCTTGCTTGCCACTCGCCTTTTCATCCCCCCGCCCGACACTCACCCCTACAGTGCCGACTTCTCCTCTGCCCGTGGGTGCTAATCAAGCCCCCTGCCTCTTCCTGCCCCTGCACCGCCCTCACCCCACCCCAATTCAGCCCCCTTCCCCCAAGTCCCCGATCCTGCCCTGCCTCTTCTCCCCTACTCCCCTGAGCGCGCCACGTCTCCCGCTCCTCCCCTTTGCTCCCAGAAAGTTCTAATTGCTGCCAAACAGCTGCTAGGCGGTGGGAAGCTCTGGGAGGGAGGGGGTAGAACGGGGATGCAGCACGTTTGGGGGGGAGAAGGAGGCGAGGAGTGGGGAGCTAGGCTGCAATTTTTCCCGATGCTCCGGGGCTGGAGCACCCACAGAGTCGGCACCTCCCTCCCGCTCACCTCATTACCTGAATATCAGGACAAATGGCATCCCGATCGTACATTGATCGGAATACAGGACAAAAGGTTAAATATCGGGACAGTCTCAATTTTATGAGGACATCTGGTCACCCTATTTGGCAGTGAGTGTAAAATGGTACTGAGAATTTCCATGGTTTGTACCATTAAGCTCAGACTTTACCAGGAATTTGAGGATCTTACTGTAATACTACGACTTTTCTGATTTACCAAAAATCAGCCAGTATAAATTCCTTTGTTTTTCCCAGTACACCATTAGCTCAGTAGTTCTTACCATTCTGTTCTCCACCATTTTCTTCTTGGAAAGACAGACCAGCTGAAACACTGCAATGCAAATTAAAATAATGATAGCAATGAAGCCTTAAATTTAAAATAAAAATGAAGGATCTGTATGTATCTCCACTGAATGCATCCGATGAAGTGAGCTGCAGCTCATGAAAGCTTGTGCTCAAATAAATTTGTTAGTCTCTAAGGTGCCACAAGTCCTCCTTTTCTTTTTGCGGATACAGACTAACACGGCTGCTACTCTGGGATCTGTATGTGGTTCAAAAAATGTTTGACAAATTGTTGGTGTCTCCTTCCATTGATAGGAACCCTGATGGAGATGTCAGCCCGTGGTGCTACATTGCAGAGTGTGAGGATGGAGTGTATTGGAAATACTGTGAGATTCCGTCTTGCCGAAGTAAGAGAAAACATTATTCCAGGCCTGATTTACTCTTCTGTAGAGATTGACTGCCACGTGACAGTGGGTGATGGTTTAGTGACATTCACTAATGGGAACTAGAATAAAATCAAACACCTTTTTTTATCCACTTGTGACCTAAGCAAAATTTTTAATGCTGTTCTGCAGAGCTAAAGGCAAACTCACTGTACCCGTCATACCCCATCCACGGCCATAACTACTGAATTATGTTATTTACAGAAAAATACAGTAAAGGGATTAGCTCCAAATTTATGAAGTGCTGCTAGTTTCCTATAAATGTAGAAATGTTTGTTTATTAAAAATAAATAGTGAATAAATAATAAATAGGAAAGTATTAAGGTTCAAAAAATAAAAACAAAACAATTAAAAAAACAGCTGTTCATTATCACGTTCCTTAATGTAGTGTACTTATCTTAGAGAAAGTTTTTCCATAGTGCCTATCAACACAGGCCAAAATTTTTCATACCTGAGTGCCTAAAATTATGTAGCTAAATTTTCAAAACTCTCTGGCTAAATTATGAACTGAAATCCCCTAGATGCTAACAGGTACTTACAGCCAAATCCTTAGGCACCAATCCTGCATTTATGGCTTAACTTTACATGTGAGCAATCTCACTGATTTCAAGGGGACTACTTATGTGTGTATGTTAAGCATGTGCATTATGTATTTGCAGGCTCAGAGCCTTTGTCCTTACTCAGACACACTTCCAGTTTAAAAACTAAGTGAGTACAATATGATTTGGATTTTGCTCACCACTACTTCTTATAGGTATGTAAACAAGAGGATTGTACATGCTTACATAGTTAGACAACTAAATTTAAAAATTTGCTCTTAAGGCAAAAGGGCATTTTTATTTAGGTGACTCAGTGTGGATTGAGGAGTCTAACTTCAGAAAAGCAGGAATGAAAGTTTTGGTCTTAGTTTCGAGTTTAGAACCACAATGCATGATCCATAGTGGATTTTACTCATCACCTATCCAAGATACCAGAAGCTCTTCCATTTCTGAATTTCAGGGTACTTTCTTGATTTAAAGAGGGGCATCTGTGTTTTCTTTAAAGCCCACAGATCCTAGCAAATTATCTGGATTTGGCTCTAATAAAAAATAAATTGAAAAACAACTTTTCTGCCCATTTGTTCCACACAAATAAATCCTTTCAGTACTAGACCCAATAATTTTCCTTGTGGTGGGGAACAGAGGATTTAAATTTGGACATTTTTATTTGCACAGATAATCCCAGATTTACATTTACAAAATGTCCTTTTGACCAGTAGTAGCTGCTTCAAGCATTGCATTGAAATCAGATACTAGAAAAAGGAATTGCAGCAATTTTAGAACAAACCGTGCATTGCAAGCCCCTCCAGGTCTTAATGCAAATCTGATGATTTGTGCAGTTATTTAAGGCAGAAGAGCTTGTTTCTTCCCTTCTTCTTCTATTTCAGGCAGGCCTGAAGATAAGTCTCAGGCACACCGTAACTAGATTTGAAAAATACACCATCAGGATTCAGGTACCTTGGTGGAGGGATAGAGTGATTGGTGTGGAAATTCTTATTGATTGTTCAATTTTTAGAAAATTAATGAGTCTGTGTTTTAATTAATTAAATTAATGAGATCTGTGTATCTGTTTTCAATGCCTGATGAGACAAAGAATTTCTGGTAGTGTGATTTAACATAGTTTAGGACAAGTGGAATACAGGCAACATCAAGCCTTGGTAATTGCTTGGAGGGACTTGTGTAGTATTACTCCCATTTACAGATCACTATAACTAATTCCAAATCTATTGTTACAGTGTTTTCATGGAGATAATTACACCATATTTCAAGCCCAACAATATTTATGGTTAGTACTATGTGTCATGGAGAAGTATGTATCGATATGGTGCATTCAGAAGTATGCCATATAGAAGCAGCACTATTAAATGGGAATAAAAGCTTCTAGTCAAAAATGGCAGTAGTGATGGTTCCAGAATGTGCCTGGTCTCTCTTTCTCTCTATCCCCCACCTCTTCATTATGGCATGAACTTGTAAGAGGCTTGGAAATTGGTGTGATTAATTCAAAGGAGAAAAAGGCAAATGTCAGCATTAATTGAGTGCTCAAGCTCAACCCTGCTGAGAATAGCCCACCTTAATTAATTGGTCTCATTACAGTTGGTATGGCAACACCCATTTTTTCATGTTCTCTGTGTATATATATCTTCCTACTGTATTTTCCACTGCATGCATCTGATGAAATGGGTTTTAGCCCACAAAAGCTTTTGCCCAAGTAAGTCTGTTAGTCTCTAAGGTGCCACAAGTACTCCTTGTTTTTTTGCTGATACAGACTAACATGGCTACCACTCTGAAACCTATCAAGGAAGGACAGGTTCTTGTCATATGGAGAAGACCTGAAAGAAGACAATAACTGCTTCTAAATCCTTCAGACAATATGCTTCGAAGTGGCAGTAGCTTGGTGGTGTTCCTTTCTCTTTGGTAATGGGATTACTATGAAATTCAAGAGAGAGACCAAATTACAGCAGATTACACTAGTTAACCAAATCAGAGTCACCTCGGTCCATCCCTCCGAATTGTCTCACCAAATGTATGAGGTTGCTGAAGGAAGCATGTTGGATGGCATGGCAGCTTTTCTCATCTCAGTTTCATTTCATTGGTGGAAATGTAATTCCTCGGCATGTGTAACATAGTCTAACACAGAAATTGGCAGAGTGGTGAATAATGATGGGACAGGTCAGTTATATAGACAGATATGGATCACTTGGTATTATGGGCTCATCTGAAGAACTTGCATTTTAACACTGCAACATCTAAGCACAAAGAATGTAGGCCACACTTACAAGATGTGAGACAGTATACTATAATGCACTGACACTGAAAAGGAGCACTCAGAGAAGACAAGGCCATTGTGGAGAAGCTAAATGAATTATTTGCATTGGTCTTCACTGCAGAGGATGTGAGGGAGACTCTCACACCTGAGCCATTCTTTTTAGGTGAGAAATTTGAGGAAATGTCCCAGATTGAGGTATCAGTAGAGGAAGCTTTGGAGCAAATTGATAAATTAAACAGTAATAAGTCACCAGGACCAGATGGTCTTCTCTCAGGAGTTCTACTGAAACTCAAATATGAAATTGCAGGACTACTAACTGTGGTTTGTAACCCTATCACTTAAATCAGCTTCTGTACCAGATGACTGAAGGATAGCTAATGTGATGCCAATTTTTAAAACGGGCTGCAGAGGTGATCCCAGCAATTACTGGCCAGTAAGCCTGACTTCAGTAACTGCCAAACTGGTTGAAACTGTAGTAAAGAACAGAATTATCAGACACATAGATGAACGTATTTTGTTGGGACACAGTCAACACAGCTATATCCTAGAATCATAAAATATCAGGGTTGGAAGGGACCTCAGAAGATCATCTAGTCCAACCCCCTGCTCAAGGCAGGACCAATCTCTAACTAAATCAACCCATCCAGGGCTTTGTCAAGCCTGACCTTAAAAACCTCTAAGGAAGGAGATTCCACCATCTCCCTAGGTAACCCATTCCAGTGCTTCACCACCCTCCTAATGAAAAAGTTTTTCCTAATATCCAACCTAAACCTCCCCCATTGCAACTTAAGACCATTACTTTTTGTTGTGTCTTCTGCTACAATCTATCAGAACAGTCTAGATCCATCCTCTTTGGAACCCCCTTTCAGGTAGTTGAAAGCCGCTATCAAATCCCCCCTCATTCTTCTCTTCTGCAGGCTAAATAATCCCAGTTCCCTCAGCCTCTCCTCATAAGTCACGTGCTGCAGCCCCCTAATCATTTTTGTTGCCCTCCGCTGGATTCTTTCCAATTTTTCCACATCCTTCTTGTAGTGTGAGGCTCAAAACTGGACACAGTATTCCAGATGTGACCTCACCAATGCCGAATAGAGGGGAATGATCACATCCCTCGATCTCCTGGCATAGGGGTTGGGGGGTAATAGGTGCTTATGTAAGAAAAAGCTCCAAAAATTGGGACTGTCCCTATAAAATCGGGACATCTGGTTATCCTATCTGTAGCAGTGCATGGGATTCTTCCATCCTAAGTGCAGGACTCTGCACTTGTCCTTGTTGAACCTCATCAGATTCTTTTGGCCCAATCCTCCAATTTGTCTAGGTCCCTCTGTATCCTATCCCTACCTATAACAGGGTATCCTATCCCTATCCATATAACAGGGTTCAAAAAAGAATTAGGTAAGTTCATGCATGATAGGTCCATCAATGGCTATTAGACAAGATGGTCAGGGAATGCAACCCCATGCTCTGGGCGTCCCGAAGCCTCTGATTGCCAGATGCTGGGATTGAATGACAGGGGATGGATCATTTGATAATTGCCCTGTTTTATTCATTCCATCTGAAGCATCTGGCACTGGCCGCTCTCAGAAGACAGGATACTGGGCTGGATGCTAAGTTCGCTCTAAGCTGTACAGCCATGCAGCTGCCTATTAAGTGCTGCGCAGGCGCTCAGGGCTGCGGCAGGGAGAGATGCTTCTCCCCAAGCTCCAGACCTGCCACGGTGCCCCTCTCCCTAGCCCTGACCTAGCTCAGCCCTGGACCTACCTCAGCTGGGGGACAGCCGCCCCTCCCCCAGCCCTGACCCAGCCCAACTCCGAACCTGCCACAGCCAGGGGACAGGCACCCCTACCCTGACCCAGCGCAGCACTGAACCTGTCGCAATGGGGAGAGGGACCTCACTCCCCAGCCCAGGTGCTGCTGCGGGGAGAGAGAGCTGGGGAGGAGTCCTCTCTCCCCACCGTAGCCCCGGGGAGCTCCACTGCACCCCATACCCCTCATCCCCAGCCCCACCCCAGAGCCCACACCCCCAGCCTGAGCCCTCATCCCTCTTTATCTGTTGGTCTTGAACAATCAGTAATATCTACTGTGAATGAGCCTGAATACAAATCCCAAAAGTCAAGGCTCTATAGTCTGTATGTCATTTTATCAATCACATTTGCTTTTTAGCTAACCCTGTTTGGTTGTTGTCTGTTGTGATGTCCCAATAAATTCTTATATAAAAGAAGTGGGCCAGTTTGACTCCCATTACATTTATTAGCTTCCCTAATTGGTAGAGACATAAATTCATGCTGGAAGAACTAAGCATGACGCATGTTAGACTGAAATTGAGTTGCTTTAGTCATTCAGATCTTCTCTACACTAAGGCAATGATGCAAAAGTTTCCCGTAATTCCTGAATGTAGATAGGGCCTCAGAGTGCAGGGATGGTATTCATTAATGATACGTAACTTTACAGTTTTTCTCAATATAAGCAATTCTTTGCATTGTGCTTGCAGCCTTCAGTGTGTCTTAGATCAACAGAAAAACTGTCACATATTGGTGTTTACCTTGGGAGTCTCCCACCACTTCATCCCAATACAGTATAAACAAGTGTATACTAAAAAGGTACTTTCAAACAATTGCAATCTGCTAAAATGGAGACACTGTACTAAGAACCACATTCTGTGATCTGTCACTTAGCCACTACATATTTGGTGAAAAAACATTGTTTCCAAATCAGAGTCCCCAGGGGAAAACACACACAGCCTTGTGTGTTGTCATTTCCATATCGAACACTCTGTGGTGACCCTGCCACAGCAATTCAATGGTAACCTATGGCTGGGGGGGAACCCGAATGACAACCATAGATTGGATGGTCATATTAAAATGATATTTGACACATAGGGCTCTGTTCTTCAAAGTGCTGAGCGCTGAGATCCCAATTCATCAAAGTATTTCAGTGTACGAGAAGCAAATGATAGTTCCACTGAATTCAGTAGGACTCCTCACATGCTTCTAGTTAAGAATATGCTTAAGTGGTTTGCTGGATTGGGGCCAGAATGCTCAGCACCCTGAAAGAATTGAACCATCATTTAGGATTAACTGCCAATCCTAGACTAGATTGATGCCTCTCAGTGAGCCACAGTTGGCTCCAAATCCGTCACATTCCTTTTGTTAGTCAGAGATTGGAGTGCTGAGGTACAATGGGACCCTACAGGGGCTCACTAGCTATACAATGTTACCCTAGTGACATGTTTGTTTGTTGTTTTTTAGTTAGAGAATTTAATAATTTACCAACCGGGAGGTTCCCACCGTTAAAGCTAACTCAAAGCATATTTTTAATGTGCTGTTTTAGGAATTCCCAAAGTCCCATGGGTGAAGTGAGCTAGGATGGTATTACAGGAAGTATTTGTTGGACAATGTAATAATGCACCCTACAGAAATTTGAGATGTCTCTGCAGGTGTTCTATCAAGCTGGACTCAGCTGGAGAAGAGCTCCAGGTGAAAATTACCTATGATACATTAATTCAGGCAGTATCTTGAAGTCTCAGTAATTATATGTTCATTGCTGCATGGTACTTCAGAGCCCTAGCTAGAGTACTTATCTATATACAATATTAATACTGAAAATTTTAGCTGTATTTTAAGACTTAAAACAGTATTTTTATGAACACTAAACCAGAACAGCATTAATTACTCAAACAAAACTACAAATACTAGAATTTTCTCCTCCCCAGCTCTTCTGTTTTCTTAATCTCTCACCTATAGTGAGACATACTAGACGTAGACATAATTGTTCTTGGGAAGAATATGGCAATATACAATTCAATATATTCATTAATCACTAACAGCTACACTAAAGCAGCCCCTAAAAATTAAGAAATGTTCATCCTTTGCCTTCTGTTTTTTTACTTGTATTCATCCCTTTCTGCCTTACTGTCATGTAGCTTTGCTCCTCTTGTGTCAACATTAAACTTACTATATACTGCCTCTTCTGTGTCTGGCGTTTGATCAGGTCCAAAAAATATAAAGTTCCACTGTTTTGTTACCTGAATAATTACTGGATTTACATGCTGTTGTCAGTTTTTGTGGGACCTGGAATGTTCTCGTCTGTTTTTTTTTTTTTTTTTGCTTTTACCAATGAATATTAAAAAGCTCCATGAAGAAACCAGGCATCAATCTGTATTATAGCTGCATCCTAAAACTATATTGTTCCCAGTTTGGCCTGTTATGAGTGATTTGTGAAGTAAATGAATCAGTGTTTCTTTGGACTCATTGAGATGGCAACAAGAAAATGAGAATAAAAAATTTCTTTTTGTCTGTACATTATGCACACAACAAACGAGGATTCCACACTTCAGCAAAGAGAACTCTGCACCATGGACACTGGGTCTCAGTCTAACTTATTTATCCATTTATCTCTATCAGCATCCTTAAAGCATAGAAAGCTATTGTGCAGTCCAGCACTGACATTTTTTACCATTAATCTGATTGTACTGGTAGGTCTGGGCCTTGTGTCAGGAATGTCAGACTCCTGGCATTAAGCAGTTAAACAAAAACACCTGCACTTATGAGCCCTTCAGAAAGACAAATTGCACTGACTTGTCTCTATTCTACTCCGACTTTGTCTCTCTTTAGTATATTATGCTTGCATCAATGGCTCCACTGCAATGGAAACTCGTGTTACCGTTTCCCCAAGTCATGAAAGGGCTCAAATGATGCTACTTTACTGTATTACTCTGCCAATAGTGTGGGCGTGATTAGGTCTGAGTACTGCTGTGCTCTACTGAAGTCAGTACCAGGTAAAAGATTTACCCTTTGAAAACTCCCATCTAAAGATGTGGATTGAATAGAAAATATCTGGAGTAAGAGGCATTAGAATCAGGGTCAGTATAAACCAGACACTGAAATCGTGTTTAGATTCTTCTCCCAAAGGCCTAATTGGCTGAAGGGAGGTGTCTTATTTGTGATGGTCCATCTCGCTTGTGCGAGAACTGTCAGAGAAAGGACATTGCTGCATCCACTCCTGCTAGTTCCTCTGTAGTGGGAGTACCACTTCACAATAGATAGTGTTGAAGGCTGCTGAGATATCAAGAGTGTGAATATGGAGGTGTGGCCCCAGTTCAAAGCCATTAGTACAGTCATCCATCAGAGCAGAGGGCTAGCCTTTTGCCATGTCCTGACTTCAAGCCTGACCTGAGGGGCTCAGGATGCTGTGGGAAGTTAAATACTGCTGGACCTTGTATGATGGCTACAACCTTTTCCATAACTTTGTTCAGGCAGGGGGTTGGAAACAGAGTGGTAGTTTGCAAGGCCCCCTGCATTAAGTGCAGACTTGTGCAGAATCAACCAGACTATTGCGGGTTTCCAGGTGGCTAATAAGGAGACACTGACGAAGCCAGTTACAGGGCCCTATTGTACTTTGCTTGCCTTCATATGAGATGGTGATTAGACAACTCTGTCTTCCAGTGGTAGAAATAAAATCATGGATGGCTGAAGAGCAGTGGTTGTAACTGAGCATGGGGAAGCTAGTGGTGCTGCTAGGAGAATGGAACGTAAATAATAAACTTGCAGGTGCACGGACTTCACACTTGACTGAAGACATCTGACTGTTGATTGTCAAGGCAATATAAAGCCTCAGGGTCTTGTTGGACTCCTTGCTGTTCCTGGACATATTTGCATCAATTATGAGGAATGATTTATACTATCTTCAAGTGGCCAGAAAACTGCTTTTTTTCTTCTCAGAGGATATATCACTATGTTTATCACCTCCAGACTAGACTACTACTACCTTTTGATTATGTATACTCCAGAGCAGTGACCGGGATCAGAAAGCATACTGCAACTATTGGGTCCTAATGCAACACAGATAGTTAATAACAGTAGACACTCTGATGGGCATAGGAATGTGGTTCAGATGAAACAAGAACAGGAAGCAACCCAGCAGTGAATGATCAGCTGGGGTTTATACCTGGAACTTCTCATAAACATAACATACTAAGCCATCTGGCCAACTACAGACACTAGTACTTTCATTTGCTACTATATATATCAAGTAAGTATCTGAAAGAATCATTTTTCACAAATATGTTGTGAACCACGTTAATTCTTCCTGAGCTATATGGTTAGTAAGTGATGCAGGGAAGGATAGGGCTTTGAGATAGCAGAGAGAGAGGAATAGTTCTCTGCATGAATAAGGGGAGATGGAGGAAGAGGAATTTAGGTTAGCAAAAGGCTTCCTTCCAACCTACTTAGAAAACCAAGTAACTTGTTCTGTAGCTTGATACCCTTCTTAGTGCCACTCATGCAGCTTGATAAATCCTCAGAGTATTAGATTGCTGCATTGCTAATTTAACAGCCAAGTGGCTAGAATGGCCATGACTGTGGGCATGGATCTGTATGAAAAGGTCTTATTCAAATCTAAAGATCTTCAATATTTTGCCTATAAGACATCTAAGGCCTGATTTTCAGAGGTGGTGGACACCATTACCTCCAATTGATTTCAATGAGAGCATTCTGATAAATAGATTTTACAGTATTTTAAGCTGGACTCCCTGAAATTGAGGCAATCAAAATTAGTTAGGACCTCTGAAAATTTGATCTAGAGTAGTTATAGAAAGGAAATAATGAAGGTATAAACTGACCCCTTTAGCACCAAAGGACACAAACAGCCTGGCATTTGGAGCAGGGCACTTGGATTTACATGCTCTATTACTATCAGCAGGGGAATGATTTATCCCGCTGTGCCAACTAGCCTTTAGCTGTTATTTTGGTATCTGGAACTGCTAATTGATGGTCATGTGCACTATGTTGAGTGTATCTTGGAAAATACAGTATGTTATCCCCAGACACACAAGTTGTCTGGATTCTCTATGCCTCCTTCAGACTACTCTGCAAAAGTATCATACAGGGGGAATCCTAGGTGGAGGGAGTCCTCTCTCTGTTGGGCACCAGCACAAACTCTTTTAGCAAATGTTGCTCACTTTGAATAGACACGAGGGAATTAAAAGGGAAACAGTGTCACTGGGTTTGTCCCTTGTCCACCCCACATTGACATGGTCCATAATCTTAATTACTAGGATGAGTTTTTGTGCTCATGCATTAGGTTCTAACTATACTGGAGCTACAGCCAGGTCTAATGCTGGCAGATGCTATTCAGCTTTCTGCCATGTGCAACATCCCTCAATCCTGAATTCAGCCAGACCTCAGACAGAACCTGGTGCTATTATTCCAGTCCTGGGCCTGCCTGGGTGAAGAGTAGTGTATAGTGGTAGGCTGACTCCAATGCAATGTTCACTATATAGTACAGCAGATGAGAATGACATCTTCATTGATGTTAGATGAAAAGAAGTCTCTATTAACAAGGTATCAACTTTAATTTCTTGTACTCCCAGCACCCACTTATGATTACATGGCAATGAAGTATCCTGGCAAATAGCACAGATTCAATAGCTCCGTGGACTCCACTTTGGAAGACTGCTATTGTATGTCCATAGTGAATAAAATAGTTTGAATAGAAGCCATATTTCTTAACAGTTCCTCATTACAATGCACATCATTCATTCCAAATCCAAATTTACCCTGATCCCACTCAAACCTAGTGTAATATTCCTGTTTATTATTGCTGAAATCAGGAATGCTGAATAATGAAATTATCTTAGGAGCTTATGTGGCCCCTATTACCATAGTATCCGAACCTGATTATAAAATAGGGTGTGTATGTATTCAGGAATGAAGCCCACCTCATTTCTTGTCTCCTTGTCTTCTGCTGTGTTTGATGGGCCTTTTTCATATTTTCTAAAGGCCAGTGTCATACAGCTGGAGCTTGCTAATATGAGATCTATGCTAAAAGTTGTGCAGAGGCCTCAAGGTTACATATGAAATCCTTTGTATCATAGTGTACTCATGGACACACATCTAGAATATTTGTTCTCCATAATTCTTTCCAGTGCCTGGGAATCTTGGCTGTTACAAGGACTATGGAGATCCCCCTCTTACTGGCATCAGTGAGACCTCAAACAAACTCACTATCCAAACCTGCATCAGCTTCTGCCGAAATCAGCAGTTCAAGGTAATTTCTCTGCTCTCCATTTACAGAGAGGTTTTTTTTTTTAAAATGGGAAAGGATGACACACACACAGATCTCTGCTGTATTTCTGGTGCCTTCTTTTCTTGCCCCAAGAAACCCAGCCTCTCACTTCCTCTCACTCTAGGGAGCCCAGCCTCTCTCCTGCTTATCCAGGATAGCTTGGGTATAAGCCAAAAAAGTTATATTTTGACTGCCAGGAGGAGATGTCTGCAGACATGTGAATACTTTTGTATGCTTACACTTCATTAATGTAACAACCCTCCCCTCCTTCCTCTGCACAGGCTTTCTCACCAGCCCTAAATGGCACCCCTGAAGCTCAGTCATCTGCAGAACACCCTGCCAGCTTTCTCCTGGCCTGCTCTTAATCATTCTCCTCCAAATGGTACACTCCTTGCTGTCCCCTTTATGCCCTGACAACCTGCTATCTGTGTTCCCCAAATGTCAACCCTTCCTGTCTAAAGTCTCTTTGTTATCACAGTTTGCAGGCATGGAGTCAGGCTATGCCTGTTTCTGTGGGAATAACCCTGACTATTGGCGCTATGGGGAGGCAGTCAGCACAGAATGCAACAGTGTCTGTTTTGGCGACCATACCCAACCCTGTGGTGGCGACGGCAGGGTCATCCTCTTTGACAGTAAGTATTTAAATGGGCTCAGCATCTCTGAAAGGGGAGGCTTCAAATACTTAGCAAATCAGGGAAAAGAATCATCAAGGAATTTGAGCACTACTGGTCATAAAACAATGCAAGACCCTCCCCCCCCCAGTAGGGCTCAACTGTAGGGCAGCTGAGGCCCTGTCTGGCTCAGAAAAATGAGAACATGAATTCAGAGTAAAATTAATTAACCTTCATTCCAATTCTGTGAATGAATTGGCAAATCTCTTCCAATAAATGATACTTGCTCAGACAACTGCTTCATGCTCCAGGCACTGTGGTGCACTTTTCCACAAAGGGCTCTAAAGTGGCTGTCATCTATGACACAGCACTGAAGGGCACTTTCAGATCTGCCCTTAATTAATGAATGCATGTGCAACTAAGGTACGTGATAATCTTCAATAATCCCATCAGACACCTTAATTGGTACACATCAGCTCAACTTTTAATAAATAGTGTTATGTTCAGTCTGGTAAAGGAGAAAGGGGAACCCAGCAGAGATTTACCTGGAGCTATGGGAAGTGGTGGGAGTTCCACTTTTTACCCTAAAAATAATTAGGTGTAATTATAAATCTAGTTACTAATTTTTGATTAAAGGAAAAACAGAATAGTTGACCATAAACCTTATTTTCTTACTTACATAGTAAAAGAGGATGTCGGAGATACAAGACAACAAAATGTAGTAGACATGTCAGTGGAGCAGCATGTTACATCAAGGGAATGAGTTATATTTCCTTAATGCTACACACCCAAAGGACTTCTCACTCGCACACTCTCTCTCTCTATAAATACCAGTTCCAGTTGCGTAACCTTCCAGACTAAGAGTGAAATTAAGCCCTGTAGTAACAGTGTAGTATCATTGACTTCAGTGGAGTTGCACCAATTAAATAAGGTCTGAATTCTGTCCTGAATACAGGACCCTTCAATTTATGTACAAGTGTGGTATAAGGTACAACCTTTTTCTTCATCTACACAATGATACCAAACCTTAGGACAAACTTCCACATAGTTGCTTCTCTTCACAGTATGGGTTTGAAAAGTTACTAAGTCCACAGTTTGCTCTAACACTGAAATGTGGGGGTTGTGTTAGCTATCTTAGAAGATTAGGGTTGGAAGAGACCGCAGGAGGTAATCTAGTCCAACCCCCTGCTCAAATCAGGACCAAACTCCAACTATCGGAAGCCTGTATCCCAAGAAAGGGGAAAAAATTCATAGGAAGGAGTTGTAGACCAAGCTGGATGAGCAAGCATCTTAGAGAGGTGATTAAGAAGAAGCAGAAAGCATACAGGGAGTGGAAGATGGGAGGGATCAGCAAGGAAAGCTACCTAATTGAGGTCAGAACATGTAGGGATCAAGTGAGACAGGCTAAAAGTCGAGTAGAGTTGGACCTTGCAAAGGGAATTAAAACCAATAGTAAAAGGTTCTATAGCCATATAAATAAGAAGAAAACTAAAAAGGAAGAAGTGGGGCCGCTTAACACTGAGGATGGAATGGAGGTTAAAGATAATCTAGGCATGGCCCAATATCTAAACAAATACTTTGCCTCAGTCTTTAATAAGGCTAAAGAGGATCTTGGGGATAATGGTAGCATGACAAATGGGAAGGAGGATATAGAGGTAGATATTACCATATCAGAGGTAGAAGCGAAACTGAAACAGCTTAATGGGACTAAATCAGGGGGCCCAGATAATCTTCATCCAAGAATATTAAAGGAATTGGCACCTGAAATTGCAAGCCCATTAGCAAGAATTTTTAATGTATCTGTAAACTCAGGAATAGTACCGAATGATTGGAGAATTGCTAATATAGTTCCTATTTTTAAGAAAAGAAAAAAAAGTGATCCGGGTAACTACAGGCCAGTTAGTTTGACATCTGTAGTATGCTAGGTCCTGGAAAAAATTTTGAAGGAGAAATTAGTTAAGGACATTGAAGTCAATGGTAAATGGGACAAAATACAACATGGTTTTACAAAAGGTAGATCGTGCCAAACCAACCTAATCTCCTTTTTTGAAAAAGTAACAGATTTTTTAGATAAAGGAAATGCAGTGGATCTAATTTACCTAAATTTCAGTAAGGCATTTGATACCATGCCACATGGGGAATTATTAGTTAAATTGGAGAAGATGGGGATCAATATCAACATCAAAAGGTGATGAAGTGAGCTGTAGCTCACGAAAGCTTATGCTCTAATAAATTTGTTAGTCTCTAAGGTGCCACAAGTACTCCTTTTCTTTTTATCAAAAGGTGGATAAGGAATTGGTTAAAGGGGAGACTGCAACGGGTCCTACTGAAAGGCGAACTGTCAGGTTGGAGGGAGGTTACCAGTGGAGTTCCTCAGGGATCGGTTTTGGGACCAATCTTATTTAATCTTTTTATTACTGACCTTGGCACAAAAAGTGGGAGTGTGCTAATAAAGTTTGCAGATGATACAAAGCTGGGAGGTATTGCCAATTCGGAGAAGGATCGGGATATTATACAGGAGGATCTGGATTACCTTGTAAACTGGAGTAATAGTAATAGGATGAAATTTAATAGTGAGAAGTGTAAGGTTATGCATTTAGGGATTAATAACAAGAATTTTAGCTATAAGTTGGGGACACATCAATTAGAAGTAACAGAAGAGGAGAAGGACCTTGGAGTATTGGTTGATCATAGGATGACTATGAGCTGCCAATGTGATATGGCTGTGAAAAAAGTTAATGCGGTTTTGGGATGCATCAGGAGAGGCATTTCCAGTAGGGATAAGGAGGTTTTAGTACCGTTATACAAGGCACTGGTGAGACCTCACCTAGAATACTGTGTGCAGTTCTGGTCTCCCATGTTTAAAAAGGATGAATTCAAACTGGAGCAGGTACAGAGAAGGGCTACTAGGATGATCCGAGGAATGGAAAACTTGTCTTATGAAAGGAGACTTAAAGAGCTTGGCTTGTTTAGCCTAACTAAAAGAAGGTTGAGGGGAGATATGATTGCTCTCTATAAATATATCAGAGGGATAAATACAGGAGAGGGAGAGGAATTATTTAACCTCAGCACCAATGTGGACACAAGAACAAATGGGTATAAACTGGCCACCAGGAAGTTTAGACTTGAAATCAGACGAAGGTTTTTAACCATCAGAGGAGTGAAGTTTTGGAATAGCCTTCCAAGGGAAGCAGTGGGGGCAAAAGATCTATCTGGCTTTAAGATTCTATTCGATAAGTTTATGGAGGAGATGGTATGATGGGATAATGGGATTTTGGTAAGTAATTGATCTTTAAATATTCAAGGTAAATAGGCCAAATCCCCTGAGATGGGATATTAGATGGATGGGATCTGAGTTACTATAGAAAATTCTTTCCTGGGTATCTGGCTGGTGAATCTTGCCCATATGCTCAGGGTTTAGCTGATTGCCATATTTGGGGTCGGGAAGGAATTTTCCTCCAGGGCAGATTGGAGAGGCCCTGGAGGTTTTTCGCCTTCCTCTGTAGCATGGGGCATGGTTGACTTGAGGGAGGCTTCTCTGCTCCTTGAAGTCTTTGAACCATGATTTAAGGACTTCAATAGCTCAGACATGGGTGAGGTTTTTCATAGGAGTGGGTGGGTGAGATTCTGTGGCCTGCGCTGTGCAGGAGGTCGGACTAGATGATCAGAATGGTCCCTTCTGACCTTAGTATCTATGAATCTATGAATCTATAAATCATCCCAGCCAAGCTTTGTCAAGACAGGCCTTAAAAACCTTCAAAGATGGAGATTCCACCAACTCCCTAGGTAATCCATTCCAGTGTTTCACCACCCTCCTAGTGAAATAGTTTTTCCTAATATCCAACCTAGACCTCCCCCACTGCAACTTGAGACCACTGCTCCTTGTTCTGTCATCTGCCACCACTGAGAATAGTTTAGCTCCATCATCTTTGGACCTCTTCTTCAGGTAGTTGAAGGCTGCTATCAAATCCCCCTTCACTCTTCTCTTCTGCCGACTAAATAAGCCCAGTTCCCTCAGCCTCTCCTCATAAGTCATGTGCCCCAGCCCCCTAATCATTATCATTGCCGTACACTGGACTCTCTCCAGTTTGTCCACATCCTTTCTGTAGTGGGGGGGGGGGCCCAAAACTGGATGCAATACTCCAGATGTGGCCTCACTAGTGCCCAATAGAGGGGAATAATCACTTCCCTTGATCTGCTGGCAGTGCTTCTACTAATGCAGCCCAATATGCTGTTAGCCTTCTTGGCAACAAGGGCACAATGTTTACTCATATCCAGCTTCTTGCCCACTGTAAGCCCCAGATCCTTTTCTGCAGAACTGCTGCTTTGCCACTCAGTATCCAGCCTGTAGCAGTGCATGGGATTCTTCCATCCTAAGTGCAAGACTCTGCACTTGTCCTTGCTGAACCTCATCAGATTTCTTTTGGCCCAATCCTCCAGTTTGTCTAGGTCACTCTGGACCCTATCCCTACCCTCCAGTATATCTACCTCTCTCCCGCAGCTTAGTATCATCCACAAACTTGCTGAGGGTGCAATCCATTCCATCATCCAGATCATTAATGAAGAGGTTGAACAAAACCCGCCCCAGGACCAATCCCTGGGACATTCTGCTTGATACTGGTTGCCAACTAGACATCGAGCCATTAATCACTACCTGTTGAGCCCGACAATCTAGCCAGCTTTCTATCCACCTTATAGTCCATTCATCCAATCCATACTTCTTTAACTTGCTGGCAAGAATACGGTGGGAGACCGTATCAAAAGCTATGCTAAAGTCATGGTATATCACATCTACCGCTTTCCCCATATCCACAGAGCCAGTTATCTCATCATAGAAATCAATCAAGTTGGTCAGGCATGACTAGGCCTTGGTGAATCCATGTTGACTGTTCCTGATCATCTTCCTCTCCTCCAAGTGATTCAAAATGGAAGCTATGGGCAATCTAGCTCCAGAAAGCAAAGGTGCTCAGCCATGAGTCAAATATCATGAGTCAGATGGGGACCCCCTACAAAATCATGAGATTGGCTCAAATATAATGAGCTCTTGTTTTTAAAATTGAATGTGTTTTTGGTTTGTCTTCTGATTTTTGAACTCCCCCTCTCCCTTCAATATGCTCAAGACCATTCGTGTTACCACCTCTCTCATATTTATAGTGAGTGAGACAATTTTGGCACCTGCTGCAGGAGCTTTCACTAGAGGGTCCAATGCTCATTGGGACCTCTTTATGATAGACAAATCTTAAGTGTTTAAGTCTATATGAACAGTTAGTCCATGGGTGCTTGCCAGTTGCGTATTAACTGTCCATGTGGACCTTGCAACTGTGCACTAAAAGTTCACTAAGGCGTGCTTACACCTAACAACTGTCCTGGGGTTTGCTGGACTGTCCCACTTTGATCCTCAAAACCTCTTGTCATGATTAAGCAGAATATTTCCTGCATTCAGGATTGCTATGGGGTTTTGCCTGTCTACCCTTCTGTCTCTATCTATAGAGTGGCCAAACCTAAGTGGCGCTGTGTCCTGCTTTAGCCACTTGAAATGTTGGGACATATGTGCTTTGATCTACTCCCGTTTCAAAGTGGGGTAGATCGAAGTGCACTACGGAGCTTTTAGTTGTGGGAGCAGGGCCTGGATGGACAGTTAGTGCATGGCTGGCTAATATGAGGTAGATTTAGACCCCATCTTACCGCATGCTAACTGTTCATATAGAGAAGCCCTTAGTGAGGGACAGTCTCTGCTCAGTGTATATTACAATTAGTGCAAAGCAGTTTAGTGAGTTTGTGATATGGGAACTGGAACTGGGAATCAAACTCATCTCATACTGGGGCCACCAAACTTCCATGAGATGGGAACAAAACTTAAACCTGGTTGAGCTGTGCAAGATTCATACTGCTGCCCAACAGGAGAGAGGCTCTGTAGCTCCTTTGCAATTCTCCAAGACAGCTAATCCTGCACAGGTGCTGATGCTACATTTTTGAGAATGAGACTGCTTTCTGGGAAGATAAATGTATTAAATCAGGTCTGACCTTTTGGAGCTTGCACAAGCATGGTCTCCCACCCTCTGGACCAGGGGTGGGCAAATCTTTTGGCCCAAGGGCCACATCTGGGTATGGAAATTGTATGGCGGGCCATGAATGCTCATGAAATTGGGGGTTGGGGTGCAGGACAGGGTGAGGAGTCTGGGGTAAGGCCATAAATTAGGAGTTCAGGGTGTGGGAAGGGGCTCCGGACTGGGACAGGGGGTTGGGGTGTGGGCTCCAGCTGGGGGGGGTGTGGGCTCTGGAGTGGGGCTGAGGATGATGGGTTAGGGTTGCAGGAGGGTGCTCTAGGCTGGGACCGAGGGGCTCAGAGGGCAGGAGGGGGATCAGGGTTGGGGCAGGGGGTTGTGGCACAGGAGGGGGCTCAGGGATGCAGGCTCCAGGCAGCGCTTACCTCAAGCAGCTCCCGGAAGCAGGGGCATGTCCTCACTTTGGCTCCTATGCGGAGGCACAGCCAGGTGGCTCTGTGTGCTGCCCCATCCACCAGGTCCACCCCTGCAGCTCCCATTGGCCATGGTTCCTGGCCTATGGGAGCTGCGGGGGTAGCACTTGGGGCTGGGTGGCAGTACGCGCAGCGCCCTGGCTGCCCCCATGCATAGGAGCCAGAGGGGGACATGCCACTGCTTCTGGGTGCCACGCAGAGACATGGCACAGAGCGGGGAAAGCCCCGGACCCCGCTCCTCAGCGGGAGCTTGAGGGCCAGATTAAAATATCTGAAAGGCAGGATGTGGCCCCCCGGACCGTAGTTTGCCCACCCCTGCCCTGCGCACACAGGCAACATCTCCCACATCGCTCAGGCTCAAAACTACTCAGTCTGCTACACTTATTCTTACAAATACAAATAATAAAAATGCAATGGTAAAACAAATATTAGCACATCATCTGAATTCACTTCTAAATACAATGTTTTGCAATTTCAGATCATTCCAACTATTGCATCAGGATCTGTACATCAACTTTTATAATATGTAAATTTTCCCACGCCCACATGGCTCATCAACCTTCAGTCTTCAACTCCACAACACAGACAGCTCTAGGAGCAACTGCTTTTGTCATCTAAATCAGTGGCTCTCAATCTTTCCAGACTACTGTACCCCTTTGGGAGTCTGATTTGTCTTGCATACCCAAAGTTTCACCCCCACTTAAAAACTACTTGCTTACAAAAATCAGACATAAAAATACAGATGTGTCACTGCACATCATTACTGAAAAAGTGTTTATGTTCTCATTTTTACCATATAATTATAAAATAAATCAATTGGAATATAAATATTGTGCTTACATTTCAGTGTATAGTCTATACAGCAGTATAAGCAAGTCATTGTCTGTATGAAATTTTAGTTTGTACTGACTTCGCTAGTGTTTTTTATGTAGCCTGTTGTAAAACTAGGCAAATATCTGGATGAGTTGATGTACCCCTTGGGAGACCTCTGTGTTGAGAACCACTGCTCTAAGTGGACCAGCACATACAGGGAGACACCATACTTTCTGAAACAGCCATGGAACACTGGGCATCAGGACACTTTGGTTTATACTGCATGCCGTGAGAGCACATTGTGGTTACAGACACCATAGCCAAAATTAACAACCCCCATTTGGGTCATATGAGAACCTGAACCTGGGATCTCTGGATGTAAAAATGTAAAGAGCTACCACTTGATCTAAAGTGTGCTAAAGTGCTCTTAGCATGGAAGTAGTAACAGATTCAAGTTTCTCTATGTTTCAGAGTGGTAGCCGTGTTAGGGTTTTTGAAGTTTTTTTGTTGAATAATTGCAACTTTTAGGTCTGTAATTGAGTGTCCAGGGAGGTTGAAGTGTTCTCTGACTGGTTTTTGAATGTTATAATCCTTGATGTTTGATTTGTGTGCATTTATTCTTTTGCGTAGAGACTGTCCAGTACGGCCAATGTACATGGCAGGGGGCATTGTTGGCACATATCACATCGATTGATAGTGTGGCTTCAAAAACAGACTCCAACAAGAAACTTCAGCTCTGGAATTAATTTGTAAACTGGACACCATTAAATTAGTCTTTATTAAAGACTGGGAGTGGATGAGTCATTATACAAACTAAAAACTATTTCCCCATGCTAATTTTTCCCCCACTATTACTCACACCTTCTTATCAACTGTTTGAAATGGGCCATCCTGATTATCACTACAGAAGTCTTTTTTCCTCCTGCTGATAATAGCCCACCTTAATCGATGAGTCTCATTAGAGTTGGTATGGCAACACCCCTTTTTTTCATGTTCTCTCTGTGCGTGTGTGTGCGTGCACGCACACGCACACGCACGCGCGCATACTATATTTTCCACTGCATGCATCTGATGAGATGGGCTTTAGCCCACAAAAGCATATGCTCAGATAAGTTTCTATATGTGGTCTAGCAACTAAGAGGTAACAGAGTCATGGTGGGTTACAGAATCACCTAATTTGATATGTCCCTTGGAAAGAATTTGGCAAAGTAGATGAGACTTGATGCTGTTGTATTAGAGATTCTGTTCTATTTCCAGCTCTACTAGTGACCATGGGTAAGTTCTTGGTTACATGTGTGAGATCTTGTTCATAATATGGGTTGTGAAGGACACAGAAGTATTGTCAGTCAAGGAGCTGGGACTAGAATTCATGGTATCTCGACTTCTAAGTCATTGAACTTTCCACTAAGCTACAGGGCTTTAAATGGAACCAGAGCCCTCCCCCTCCCCACACACCAATGGAGCTTTTAGTACCATCACGAGACTCTTCGCAGCCAGAGCCAAAAATCACATTATTCTCAATAAATCTGAGTTGGCCACACTGCTCTGCAGTTTAGTGTTGAATAGTTCTCTGTTGGGCTGTGCTACCCAGTTGTCCTTTAACATGGAAAATGCCTAATGGCTACTCAACTCTTAGAGTTGAGTTAGAGGGGACCAAGGTAACAGTAAGGTTCTATTTTATCAATAGGGTGCAGTATAACACTATTTACATATCTGCCTCCCAGCGGGTTTGTGCGAATTAATTGTTTATACTTGGCTTTAAACATGTGAACACACACACACACACACACACACACACACACACCCTAAAAGAATTAGTGTAACGGATAGTAATGTTACCAACAATAACGCTGGAACAGTATAGCTGAGCTATTTTGCAAATTTTATCTTCTGTTTTTTTCTCCAAAGTGGTATAAGTTGTTGCTGTTAGTCTGAGAGGTCAGATTTCTTAGAAGTACTACAAAATAAAAGTACTTGTGCTAGGGCTGCCAACTCTCCAGGATTGTCCAGGAGTCTCCAAGAATTAAAGATTAATTTTTCATTAAAGATTGTCATGTGATGAAATCTCCAGGAATTGATCCAACCAAAGTTGGCAACCCTAGAGTATGCCACCACTCACCATCACCACTTTCTGCAGAAATGTATTTTTATTTCTCCTCTCCACTCCATGTTCTAAAGGGTTAATCCCTGATGTAAAATCTGACAATAATACCTGATCTTCAAGTTGACATTGGGACATAATGGCTGAGCTGATAAGTCTGTCAACAGCCCAAGAAAGGACATTTGAAATAATGTTAATCAGAGCCAGAAAGATTATGATTAAGCACAGATGCTAGCAGTATACATCAGAGATGCTGCATTGATGTCTTTGGAAATCAGCCAATACACTGTCCATGGACTCTTTCTGTACAAAAATCACGTACCAGGAGATGTATTAGTTTACATAAATGATACAGTGAGCACCAGAGCAGCATTGAACAAAAGATGATAAAGTAGCCTCAAGCATTACTGCATACAAAACATTTGTTGGTATGTTGGAAACATTTCAGCTTCATGGATAAGGTGTTTGCAACGGATCCTTTGATAGGGCGTTATTCTTAGCCAAGTGATTCCATTTATCCATGTGTCAGACTTACTTATTAATTGTACAAAAACAAAACACTTGAAATTTTAAAACAATTACATAAAAAAGATAAAACTCTGCTAAGAATGCTTTAATTATAGGGAAGTGGAGAAATATCCCATAAGCAAGAGTCATTATTACACGTACCGACCTCACAGGGGTAAGAGGGGAGCTAGTGAGGCTTAGTGATTAGCTCATTATGACCAGATTGTCCCCAGCCCTGGAAGAATGCTCAAGGGAGGAGGGGGCACAAATTGCTGACTACAATGGTGCACAAGAGCTAGGCACAATTGCAGCCTAGACTGGCATTAGGCTTTCTGAAGGAAATGAGAGAGGTTGATGGCTCTCCACTTTTGCACCATATCCGTTGAATTGGCTTCCTGTGAAAGAAGTGCACACTGCACCCTGGAAGAGGGTAGCACAATGACCATGCTCCCAGGTACCCATATAAGCATCTTGCTCTGGTCTGAGACATAGTATCTCCTGGGGTTCCCAGCGTCTCCTGCCCCAGTGCAAATCTGTAGCTTAAAGCCACAATTGAGCCCTTGATGTTTGTAGTGTATCAGATTTATTTTTAGCTGAAACATGCTCTGGAAGTACAGACTATACAAATTTGATTTTCACTCATTCTTTTTCTTCTCTTTTTCCCCACAGCCCTCCTTGGTTCCTGTGGGGGGAACTATACCTCCCCAACATCTGTGATCTATTCTCCAGATTTCCCTGACACCTATGCCACAGGCAGGGTGTGCTACTGGACCATACAAATTCCAGGAGCATCTCAGATTGAGTTCAACTTCACTCTCTTTGACATCAAGGACTCCACAGACATGGTGGAGGTGCTGGATGGCTACACTTACCATGTGCTGGCTCGTTTTGATGGCAGGAACCGGCCTCCCATCTCTTTTAATGTCTCTTTGGATTTTGTCATTTTGTATTTTTTCTCAGATCAAATAAATCAAGCCCAGGGATTTGCTGTCGTGTACAGAGGTAAGAGGCTAACTGCTCCATACCTAGCTCCTGATGGACCATTTTTCTAAGGTGTTTAGGCCACGTAGAGACTTGCCCTACAGACACAGTGAAAACAAATATTTTAACTCATGTCGTACATCTAAGGGTCCTCCATTTAGTGTAGTCAGAGTTCCAGGTGGTAAGGCCTCCCACCCAAACTTCTGTCTTGATTTAGTAGTCTGCCCTTCAGCTGTTTCTCAAATAACTATGGGCTAACCCAAAAGCCCATTTGTCTCGTTCCTCCTCCCCCACACCTGATATGATGGGGCTGAAAGAAAGACTAAAGTTGAAATAAAATGGTGCCAGTAGTCCAGCTGCACCTTCTGTTTTTCCTTAATGCTTTCTAACTCCCTGTATGTTCCACTCAGCCAGAAACTGTCCTGGGATTCTGTGACTGTACCAATTACATTCAAGTCATTTTGCTCAGATCATTTTCATCTTGTCTATGCTAGAACACTCACCATTGCTCATGCCAGCAAAGCTGGATTGATGTAAGAAAATTTTAGGGAAAAAGGCATAGGTGCTAGAAGTAGGGGTGCTGGAGGCAATGCGGTACCTGCTGGCTCAGAGTGGCTTCCATCGTGTACAGGGTTTACAGTTTGGTTCAATGGCTCTTAGCACCCCCACTATACAAATTGTTCCAGCACCTCTGGAAAATGATAGTGTAGACACAACCTTTGTTGTTCTGTGCATCCCTTGTATCTTTGGAGTTTCTAATTGTATGTCTTGTAGATAGAACCTGTCTCTCTCCTCAGTGACAGCCAGTAACCAGATGGCCACTCATACTAATTTTATCAGTCTGCAATGAAATATCATAGAATGCTTCAACTCTTCAAGCAGTGTGTTATCCCCAAAACAGATTAACTAGAGCCACCACTTTAAGTTTCACTAAGGAAACTAGACTTTTAATAGCAAGTAGGTTGTAAAAAACAAACAAACACATGCTAAACAAAAAACGCTGAATATTTAACTGCAATCCTTAGCATCATCTCCTGAGATCTGGAGAAGCCATTCTGTTGTCCTAATTACAAAACAATGTACAATTACAAAACTCTGAGACACAGTGCAGCTGCTTTTCTCTGATCCTTCAAGATAAGCAAGATCTCTCTCCTTTTTCTGACACTCCCTATTGCTTGGTCTCAGTTTATACACTGGTAGAAGAGTCTCCTTTTCAGTATTGTAGGGAGCAAGCGTGAGATAGTATTCTAATAGCTGTGGATCTTCCTGTCTTTCTCTGGACCAGAGTCTTTTTCTTCAAAACAATTCAATAACCCCAAGGAGGCACCTGGAAAGAGTTTGTCTTTTTCATGTACCTGTGTTTCAATGTGATTATTGGAGAAACTCCCTCTGGAATTATTAGGCTAGATTTGGAGTTGTGCCTCCTGAGAGGCACAGTCTAGAAAGAGAGTCTGTCTGTGTTGGGAGCTGGTATGGCACCTAGGTCTGCTCTAATGTATGGTAGCTTCCCTACAGCTGCTAATGGGCTTCTGTAGAGCCCAGAAGGACTGTATCATTGAGTGCTTATTGCTACTCTCTCTCCTACTTTGGCAAGCCCCCTACAGTTGCTGCTGCAAAGGGAACTGGCACAAGGCTGCATATGCCAGCTTCACATAGCTCCTGTGCTGGAGAAAGTTACCCATGGGCTGTTGCAGCCCTTTTATGGCTCCAAAGCTGGTTAGGTCCAGAATCTGGCCCATTCTCCTTTATATATGTCTCTATTTATCATCTAAGGTTTTAGAAGGAAAACATGTTGGTCTAGGTCAAATAGAGTTCTTATGAACAATTAACATTCAGAAAATCCATGTTGTTTGCATCCTAGTGACTGATGAGACTTTCCTAGCATCAGCCATTAAATAATTGTCCAAGTTCCCAGTTTAAAACAGACAGAGTCACAGTTCTTGTGTAACAAAATACAAAGTCAAAAACTATGCCCAAATAAGTAAATTAAGGTCTTGTTTGTATAACTTCTTGTATTTTCAGCTATCAAAGAAAAGCTACATCAGGACATTACTACAGTCAATCAGATATTTACTGAGGTGATAACTGACCAAGCAAATCTCCGCATCAATGCAGCCCAGTCTTCAAAGATACTTTATGTCATCACAACTAGTCCGAGTCATCCCCCTAGCAGCATGTCTGGTAATATCCAAAGGGAATTGATGGGCAGAAACAACAGGGAAAATACGCTGACATACAGAATATGAAATTGCTTACTTTTTCTTGTCATTCTCTGTGTGCTGCATTAGTGATGTACATTTACTGTATGGTACAATGCGTTGAACAAATAAGAGTAGGCTAGGTCACTAAGAGTGACACGAAGTGGTGCTAAATGCTCATGGAGAGAACCAGAGGGTCATTAGGTGGTTTTACTCTACCTCTGTGCCACCCTGATACTTGAGACTGCTGAGGGCCTCAGAGCTTCTCTAACTTGCATTTTCAAATACAAGACCCCGCCTTGGAGCTCTTCTATCAGCCACGATTGCCAGAGCATGTTGCACCATACTGTCCCACCCATGACATGCTCAAGTCTGAGTGTGGAGGAAAGATCAGGAGGCACTTGGGCTGCACTAGTTTAGAACTCTTTTGTACTAAGAGAATCTTCAGCTGCTGCTTCAAGGCATCTTTGAATCCCCTTTGTGCTGCTGGAATGACAAAGGGAACTAAAGAGGTGGGTCAAGGATCTGGTGCAATGTCCAACAGCCTACAGTCTAAAGGAATGCAATGACACAGAGCAGGACAGTACAACACAGATCAGACACTGAGCAGAATCTGCAATGGGAAGAGAACAGGGCAAATACTGATGTGAGATCATCCAATCTCCTTGCAAATGGAGAATTGTTTATGTACATTCCCATAAGCTTTGTTCAGTTTATTTTTAAAATTCCCTAGGAATGTGCTTCCATCTTTTTCAAAGATGGACAATTGCACAGCTTTAAAATCTCTGTAAGGAAATAGTTCCTGATATTTACTCTGAAGTTTGAAATTTTATAACAAACTATCTTGCACTGGCCAAGTGGGGATGGACTGGTTGGAATGTAAAAGATCTCTTTCAGCTTCAATTGCTCTAATTTAAACATTGGTTGAAATGGAAGCTTTCAATTGAGTGTCCAAGAGTAAGTGTGTTAAAACAGAAAGCACATAAACTATAAGCAAATTAATGTTCTAGAAGATATGCCTTTTTCTTTTCCACAGAGTGGTCAGTATATGGCCTCACAGCTCTCCTCATCATAACTGTCTCAGCCATATTGGCAAAGATACTTCTGCATTTCATAATGAAGTAAGTATAGGATTAAGTTTTCCTGGGTGTACGTGGGACATACAGATTCAGGCCCACGCGTGGAATTCTTTGTGTCCTGGAGGGAACCACTCTCACCTTTTTATACTGTGTGACTAGTTATGTTCAATAACATGGGTTATATGTTATTTTCAGTGTCTCCTCAATCACTTGCCAAATAAAGCACATCTCTACCTTTCCACTCTTTGTAGAATGAAATTTGCAATTGGAGGATCCCTTTTGTTTTTATTTTATGGACATTCATGTTACCAGGGGTGAGAGGATTCTCATACAGACTAAAATTACAGAGGAGAAGATATTAAACAAAGATTTTCAGCATTGTTGGGAGGAAGGCTGATTATTTTAATATTTAATGCAAAAAGTATTAATGAAGTGTTAAAGAGCAGCCCATTCTGTAAGTGATGAATCAGCTAGTTTATATTCTTTCTCTCTTCTTTACCCACTCCAATTTTTCAGCAGTAGAGAGCCACAAAAGTGATTCAAAGTCTTGAAAATTTGTGTTAGCAAGAGATTTAAGATGCTCAATCTTTTTACCTAATTGACAGAGAAGATTAAGTGGTGACTTAATTTTAGTCTACAATTACCTACACATGGAAGACATTTCTGATAGTAGACAGCTCTTTAAATATAACAGAAAAAGGCAAAACAAAATCCAATAGTTGGAAGCTGAAACTAGACACATTCAGACTAGAAATAATGTCTAATTCCATAACAGTGAGGGTAATTAACCATTAGAACAACCTATCTAGGGACATTGTGGATTCTCCATTATTTGAAGACTTTAAATAAAGATTTTATGTCTGCCAAAAGATATTAATAAATGCATACTCAGAGCCATCATTTTTAAGGCTAGCAGGGCCATTGAGAGATGATCTAATCTGAACCCCTGTATAACACAGGCCATAGAACTTCTCTGAATTAATTTCTGTATGAATTAAAGCGCATCATGCTTTTAAAATTGCCAGTGAGGGAGACACCACCACAGCTGATAAATTGTTCCAATTAATTACCCTCACTGTTAAAAATGTATGCCTTATTTCAGTCTGAATTTATCTGGCTTCAACTTTCAGCCATTCATAGATTCTAAGGCCAGAAGGGACCATTATGATCATCTCATCTGACCCTAGTATAACAGGCCAGAAAACTGCTCCAAAATAATTCCTAGAGCAGATCTTTTAGAGAAAACATCCAATCTGGATTTAAAAATTGTCAGTAAGGCAGACACCACCATGACCCTTGGTAAATTGTGTCAATTAATGATTAAGTACTCTCACTGTTAAAAATATACACTTTATTTCCATTCTGAATTTGTCAAACTTCAACTTCCAGCCATTGGATTGTGTTATACCTTTCTCTGCTAGACTGAAGAGTCCATTGCTAAATATTTGTTCCCCATGTAGATACTTATAGACTGTAATCAAATCACCCCTTAATCCTCTCTTTGATAAACTCAATATATTGAGATCCTTGAGTCTTTCACTATAAGGCATGTTTTCCAGTCTTTTGAGCATCTTAGGACTCTTCTCTGAGCCCTTCTCAAGTATTTCCAACATCCTTCCTGAATGGTGGGCACCAGATCTGGACACAACCTTCTAGCAGCGGTTGCACCAGTATCAAATACAAAGGTGAAATAACCTTCCTCCTCCTATTGGACAGGTTTCAGAGTAGCAGCCGTGTTAGTCTGTATTCGCAAAAAGAAAAGGAGTACCCGTGGCACCTTAGAGACTAACAAATTTATTAGAGCATAAGCTTTCACGAAAGCTTATGCTCTAATAAATTTGTTAGCCTCCTATTTGAGGTTCCCAATTTATGCATTCCAGGATTGCATTATCTCTTTTGGCCATAGCATCACAATGGAGCTCATAGAATCATAAAAATGTAGGACTGGTCATCTAGTCCAATCCCCTGCACTGAGGCAGGACTAAGTATTATCTAGACCATCCCTGACAGGTGTTTGTCTAACCTGCTCTTAAAAAACCTCCAATGATGGAGATTCCACAACTTCACTTGGTAATTTGTTCCATTGCTTAACTACCTGGACAGGTAGAAAGTTTTTCCTAATGTCTAAACTAAATCTGGTACTGCAATTTAAACCCATTACTACTTGTCTTGTCCTCAGCGGCGAAGGAGAACAATTTTCACCCTTGTCTTTAAAACAACCTTTCATGTACTTGAAGACTGTAATGTCTCCCACAGTCTTCTCTTCTCCAGCATGAAACAAGCCCAATTTTTTTTTCAGTCTTTCCTCGTAGGTCATGTTTTCTAGACCGTTAATCATTTTGATGCTCTCTTCTGGACTCTCTGTAATTTGCCAACGTTTTCCTGAAGTGTGGTGCACAGAATTGGACACAGTATTCCAGATGAGGCCTCATCAGTGCTGAGTAGAGTGAAATAATTACTTCTTGTTTCTCACTCATTTTTTTTTTTGCAACAGGATTACGTAGTTGACCCCATATCCTTTTCTGCAGTACTCCATCATAGGCAGTCATTATCTATTTTGTAGCTGTGCAGTTGATTATGCCCAACTAAGTATAGTACTTTGTATTTGTCCTTATTGAATTTCATCCTATTTAATTCAGACTATTTCTCCAGTTTGTCAAGATCATTTTGAATTTTAATCCTGTCCTCCAAAGCACTTGCAATCCCTCCCAGATTAGTATCATTCACAAACTTTATAAGTATACTCTATATGCCATTGTCCAAATAATTTATGAAGATATTCAGTAGAACTGGGCTCAGGACCGATCCCTGTGGGACCCCACTTGATGTGCCTTCTAGCTTGATTGTAAGCCAATGATAATTACTCTCTGAGCACAGTTTTCCAGCCAATTCTGTACTCCTTATTGTAGCTCCATTTAGGCTGTATTTTTCTTGTATGTTTACGAGAAGGTCATGTGAGACACTATCAAAAGCATTACTAAAGTCAAGCTATATCACATCCACTGCTTCCCCCTATTGACAAGGCTTGTTACCCTGTCAAAGAAGGATATTAGGTTGGTTTGATATGATTTTTTCTTGACAAATCCATGTTGATTGCTACTTATTACCTTATTATCTTCTAAGTGCTGACAAGTTGATTGTTTGATTATTTTCTCCAGTATCTTTCGGGTGCCGAAGTTACCCTGACTGGTCTATAATTCCCTGGGTTGTTCTTATTCCCTTTTTTGTAGAAAGGTACTATATTTGTCCCTTTTCCAGCCCTCTGGTATGTCTCCCATCCTCCAAGCATTCTCAAAGATCATCACTAATGGCTCAGAGGTCTCTTCAGTTAGTTCCTTAAGTATTCTAGGACATATTTCATCACACCCTACTGATGTGAAGACATATAACTTTTTTGAGTCATTCTTAACTTGTTCTTTTCTTATTTTAGCCTCAGATTCTATGCCATTTACACTGTTCTCTATGTTAGTCACCAGATCCCAAGTTTTGGTGAAAACTGGATACAAAAAAGGCATTTAATACTTTGGCCATTGCTATATTATCTGTTATTGTCTTTCCCTCCTCATTTGGTAATGGGCCTACCCGATCCTTGGTCTGCCTCTTGCTTCCCACATATTTGTAAAATGCTCTGTAACCATTTTTTATCCCTAGTTTATTTAATCTCATTTTGTGCCTTGGCCTTTCTAATTTTGTCCTTACATGCTTGTGTTGATTTTGAAAATATATTAATCTTTTGTCATTTGACCTATGACTCTTTTTTGAGTCTCAGGTCATTGAAGATCTCTTGGATAAGCCAGGGTGACCTCTTATCATACTTTTTATCTTTCCTACACATTGGAATAATTTGCACTTGTGCCTTTAATAATGTCTCTGTAAAAAACTGCCAGCTCTCCTGAACTCTTTTTTCCCTTAGACTTGTTTCCCACAGGATCTTACCTACCAATTGTCTGAGTTTGCTAAAGTCTGCCTTCTTCAAGTCCATTGCCTTTATTCTGCTGTTTTCCCTCCTATTATTCCTTAGAATCTTGAACTCTATCATTTCATGGTCACCTTCATCCAAGCTGTCTTCCACTTTCAGATTCTTAACTAGTTCCTCCCTGTTTGTCAGAATTAAATGCAGAATATCCTCTCCTCTAGTCTCTTTCTCCACCTTCTATAATAAAGGTTGTCTCCAATACATTTCAAGAACTTGTTGGATAATCCGTGCCCTACTGTATTATCATCATGTTCAGCTGATTATCCACCACAATCCTCAAATCTTTTTCAGAATCACTGAAGTCTTCCTACTGGGTAGTGGTCATTAGTACAAGAAGGAGCGCTCTTTGTTTGTGTTCTCACTAGCAACAGAGGCATGAAAAGCATTAGTGCACCAGGTTGAGAACATGGTTATTATTTTTGCTCACCACTCAGGATTGATGCAAAGATTTTTTTTTATGCTTAAAAGAAACTATTACAATCATCTAGTCTGTCCTCCTGAAGAACACAGGCCATAGAATTTTGTCCATTAATTCCTGCAACATGTCTATAATTTATGGCTTAACTAGAATATACCTTTTAGAAAGTCATCTGGTCTTGAGCTGAAGACTTCAAGTGAGCAAGGGTTTGCCACATACCTGGTTAATCTGCTGTGATTGTTAATTACCCTCTTCATTAAAAATGTGCACCTTATTTCTAGTTTTAATTTTTCTAGGTTCAAATTTCAGCCGTTGGTCCTTTTTATGCTTATGTCAGCTAGATTAAAGCGGCCTCCACTGTCTGATACATTCTACATATGTAGGTAGAAATAGATTGCAATCAAGTCACCTCTTAAACTTCTCTTCAGTGAACTAAACAGATTGATCTTAAGTTTCTCACCATAATGTGTATTTTTCCAGAGCTCAAATCAATCCTGTAGCACTTCTTTGAATCTTCTCCAATTTTTCAACAACTTTTTTCAATATGTAGCAACCAGAACTGAACACAGAATTCCTGTTGCGGTCTTACCAAATCATGAAGCGATGTAATTCCTTCCCTACTCCCATTTGATATTCCTCTGTTTATACAGTCAAAACTCATGGTAACTTTTTTAGTCACAAGTATCATACTGAGAGTATTTTTAACTGGTCATTTACCATAACCCCAATGTTCATCCTGTAAATATGTCCTACATCTTTTGTTCCTAGATGTATGACCTTGTATTCAGCTGTATTAAAATAGAAAAGTCCTGTGTGTCTCAGAAGCAACATGAAAATTTTTCAATTGCAATTTGCTTTATGTGCTCTCATCATCACTTTGCAAAAGCAACACCTGTCCTTGTGCCAATGAGGCACAATTGTTTTAATTTACCTTTTGCAGCTAGTACAAAAAACAGATTGGAGCACCGAGGATCACAATGTACTACCCTTTTTACATTATCTGCCTGTAAAGTGGCAGACTGATGTTTTAAGTTTGCATTGTTAGCCTATAATGCCCTGAATATGTGACTTCTTACCTGAGCCTCATCCTGAGGTATTAGCACTCTGACACCTTATTGATAGGCATTCTACTCTTGCACATGGATCACTGGATGACTGCACTTTGGCTGTGGCAGCTCACGGCATGTAGAATTTATTCTACATTCCAGAAAGGATCTGTAAACACACTTTTTTAAAGAGGCATTTTCATTATTAACATTGATTAGCTCTTGAACAGAACCCTCTTCCCATTTTTAAATACTTCCAAAATAGCTAGCCTTTTAGCAATTTTATAGTGTTGGTGCTTTAATTATACTTCAGATTGTTGTTTAGTAATAATGCAGCATGGTCAAGTGGACAAAGCATTGGCTTGGGACTCAGAAGATCTGGGTTCTTTTCCCAGCTCTGCCAATGACTTGCTGTGACTTTTTCATATCACTTCTTTGTGTCTTCTGTTTCACCTCTCATCCTGTTCTGTCTAGTTTATTTAGATTGTAAACCATATGGGGCAGGGATGGTTTCTTACTATGTGGTGTAGAGTGCCTAGCATAATGCTGCCCCAGTCTCATCTGGGGCCTGCAGACATACTGTAATACAAATAATATAATAGTGGTAATAAAATAAATAGCACTCGCCAAACAATTTAGCATGTTATTAAGACTATAATTGTAAAATAACTGTTTCTTAGATCTCATCAGGCACCTTCTTCTGCTGAGATAGGGGATTCTCACCAAGCAACTACTGCAGGAGAGATCTGGAGTATTTTTTACAAGCCATCCACCTCCATCTCCATCTTCAAGAAAAAATTTAAGAGCCAACAAGATGATTGCAGCCTCCTTGTGGGACACTAAAGTGACAGTCACTCCATGAGACACATTATTCTCCTGGTTTCAGAGTAGCAGCCGTGTTAGTCTGTATTCGCAAAAAGAAAAGGAGTACTTGTGGCACCTTAGAGACTAACAAATTTATTAGAGCATAAGCTTTCGTGAGCTATAGCTCACTTCATCGGATGCATTCCGATGCATCCGATGAAGTGAGCTGTAGCTCACGAAAGCTTATGCTCTAATAAATTTGTTAGTCTCTAAGGTGCCACAAGTACTCCTTTTCATTATTCTCCTGCAGTTCAAAGTGTATTGGGGATAATCTTTTTCCTCTATCTTCTCCTTGTTTTCCAAAGGATCTGGACAGACTGTTTCTGGAGTTCCAAGGTGCACACCAGACATGGGAAAACCAACTGCTATATAACCATTTTGAAGTATCTGGAGCTTGTCAGCCCTCTCATCCTTCTAAATATGGTCTTAAACCACTTTGCTTAAAATAGAAACAGAATCTCAAAAACAGTAGATATCCTGCACACCCACAAAATGAAATGAATGTGAGAACCCTGTGGAGATCAGGACTTTGGGTCTGCTTTGACTGCTTTAATAGTTTAGGTCATTTTAAGCACAAATATAAATGACACCATCTTTTCAGCTGCTGCAGCGATACATGCTGAGTTGCCTCTGCTGTAGATGTTTCTAGCTGGCAATGTACAAGGGTAAGGGAGTCACAGACTTTGAGAAGGTATCTGCCTCAGAGCCAATGTTCTGCTATTTTTGGATGGCCTCTTTTCAGAAGTACAAATATAGAGAACCAATCAGGTCTTAAAGGTAAAATTAGGAGAAAAATGCTCAACAAAGCCTGAGCTACAAACAAATTAAATAGGTGGTGCTCATTGGTTCAGAGTCGACATGGGATGTTTAGAGTTTAAAGTTTGTGTGTCCGAGCCACAATGCCTACTAATTGTTTTTTAAGAGGTCACTTTTAGTAGCAAGAGACAGGTCATGACAAACCTATACCATTCTTAAGCCCTGCATCGAGTCTGGATGTGAAGATAGGGCTGCCTAACAAAGCAATGACCTTTTCAGTCAAACTGTTAAGTCAGCGAGCTTCAGATGGTAAGGCTGACAATCAAGATTCCCTACAACAAAAGTTAAAGATATCATTGACAGCGGCAAAAGGTGGGGATGACACAATGGATCTGTAATAGCTGGTAAATGACTGCACGGCGTCATCAGTATCAATTGACTAGAAGGTTGGAAGGAACAGGAACAGCCAGAGATATAAGCATAGTCAATCACACCACCAAAATCCACCAGTAAGGGGCAGCAGAGTGTGCAAGTGTGTCTCAGAAGTCCTGAACATGAACTATCCTGGCCTCTCCTGTAGGGGAGACAATTGCCAAAAATCTAATATGGTAGAGACACAGAAATAGCGAATGCTAGTATAAGCATGTCTTTGATACATGCTTCACGCACACAGGCATGTGTGCATGCACACACCACACACACACACACACACTTAGAAAGCTGTGAATTTAGGAGAGCCCTGTAATCCCTGGGATGTTCATACACGTGTCTAGAACCCGAACCCCAGAGTAACATGGGATATATTTGTGAGTGAGAGATGTGTAACCATGAGATGCTCCCAGGCAGAAGTTTGGGGGCTGAGGGTGGGGGTGGCATGTGTATGTGTGGGAGAGAGAGTGAGAGAGGTGACCAAGTAGAAATGTATGTGACAGAGAGACAAACCCGCTGTCCTCATGATGCCTAAATGTATGTATCCATCTGTAACCTCTGGGACACTTGCACTGCAATGTGAGGGTTGGTAGGGTGTGTTTAACCTGGAGTGTTTTGTGGGTTTAAGTGTTATAAATGCTTCAGCAACTCATATGCCATTTAAAAATGGAGTTGCTGCAATGAGAGCAGCTGAAAAAAGCAGCAATATTTTCCATAGCTCAGGGCCTGCGCCTCCCCCACATTCCTATGCTAGTGTCTGGACAACAGGCTTCACTTCCCTGCACATGGGATGCCTTGATGCTTCCAGCCTTTGCACCTGTTTCTATTGTGACCTCAACATCATATTTCAAGTGCACAACATACTTCCCAGCAATCATGAGGCCAGGATTAGGATAGTGGCAGCCAATCCTTACCCCAAGGCTAAATCAAGCTGCCTTGCTGTGCATTCCAGACTACAGGACTACACAAGGAAGTGGTGGGACAGCTGGATTTTGTCTCCATTCAGAGGTGACAGTGTATAAATGTGAGTAATCAAAGCGAAGAAAAGCTCCAGTTAGACAACAGAATGAGGAAGAGAAACACTGGAGACAAACACCAACCCCACAAGAAGTCTACACAAACAAAGCAAAATTGAGGCCAAGACAAGTGACAGCTGCTGCTTTCAGTTAAAGGTGGTTTTGAACGTTCTTGCCAACAATATCAAGGCCAAGAGTGTTCTCACTCCAATCTTTTTGATCCAGGAGAGGGGATTACACAAGTCCAGCTGTCTTCAGACCCTGCAGTGTTGGAGAAAGTATCTTGTTCCAGAAGTCTTTGGACCTATATCAACATATGCTCACCCCGGGCTGCCATAGACTCCATGCTCTAACCTCAGAGTCAGGTGACTGACAAAGACATGGCCAAGAATAATCTTCAGGATAGTTACAAAAGGGACACTGGGTTTCTCACTAGAACAGCTGGAATGATACTTTCATACGAACAATGGCTTAAGACCAGCCTGTGTCCTCTTGATAATAAGGCTCTTTCGTGGAATCATTTGTTACATGGTTTCCTACACTATGGAAAGTCTGAACATAGCAGGGCAGAGCCTCAACAAGTGTGTTACCATAGCTCTATTGACTATAGTGACTCTATGACAATTTACAGTAGCTGAGAGAGGGGGCTTATTTCACTAAGAGTTCTGTACTGGCCAGCCTTGCCTTGGGTAATTAATTTTGATCTTCTGCTTCAAAACAGAGCAATGTGGCCGTAAGGACTCTTATATATGATGGAAACAGGCCTTTCCCCATTTATGCATTCCCAAAAATATTTTCAAACTGCTGCATCATTGTATTGGCCAGAATGTATGAGTAGACTCATGCAGCAACAAACGCAAAACCAAGAAAGAGTGTTTTTCCCTGTGAGTATCATACTGCAAGTCAAATAATATGCCACGTCTCCTACTAACTTGAGGTACCAATCCACTTACAAGGAGGGAAAAAAACAATTCAAAATAGCTCCAAAAGAAACTATAAAAAGAAAAGGAGTACTTGTGGCACCTTAGAGACTAACAAATTTATTAGAGCATAAGCTTTCGTGAGCTACAATGGTGAAGGCTGTTGAACAAACAGCCGCTCAAACTGAAACAGAATTCAGTGAGGCCCTTTTAAATGAATCTCCAGGTAGAAGAAAAGAATAATTGCTCCAAGCTTCACAAAAATAAAATATAAAAATTGACATGTTCACAGATGGTCCCTTAAAAAGAATTTTTATCTGCATCAACTGACTGCTGTACAAAGGCAGCCTGCAGAGAGAGATGGTGAACGGGGATGGCAAGAGATCACCTAATCAAACCAGAAGGTACTGTAATTAGGAAAAAAAGCTGAAGTCCCAGGCAGGCTGATGCTCTCAGGCTTATATTAGAGGGATGGGGAAAAGAAAGGATCAGTTGTGCCATTTAGGGCTTCCTAGTGAATGTTTGGGTTTTTTCTTCTTTTTTTTTTTTTAAATTAATGAAGCTACTGAGGAGAAGCATTTGTTCAGATCTCCAGGGACTGAGCGTGTGGGAGAATAGGACTATAGATCTGCAGAAAGCCAGAAAAATGGGGTGCACTTAAACCAGAAGTCCCAGTCCTAGCTCTTCTATACTGGCTGTTAGTTTAGATGACCGTTTATGGGGACTGCTGTCTTGGCATACTTTATGCCCTTGATGTAATCATCTGAGGAACAGAGGCAATATGCTGGAGAGCCCTGCAACATCAGCCAAAAAGGAAAATTTAAACTGGAAGCTAAGGGGATTTCAGAAATATGGTTTTGCCAATTTCATCTACTTCACCTAACTGGCAAAGCTAAACTGGCTTCTGTCTCTGATCTGATGCTGTTGGACATGCACAGTCACTTTGTATCTTGGTAAATAAAGAAGTTCAGATGGAAAAATCAACTAGAATAGCTGCTTTTAAGAGCATAGCAGCAGCTCGGAACCAAGAGATGCAGTGCAATACAGAGCCTCTATGACTCAGCTGCCAGTGGAGAGGAAATTCCTTTTTTCTCAGTCCTAGTCGCAGTCTGTTTCTGAATCTGAGGGAGGTTTTCATATTTACATTTCACTGTGCTGCAGAGTGGACAAGAGACATAACCTGCAGAAGATGCCATAAAAGCGATGTTTATTTGCCATAGACGGATCTCAGAGGTGTCAGAATAATTCTATAATAAATACACAGTGCCAAAAGACTTTCCTAAGACAGCAATTACCACATTGTTTCTAGCAAAAGGGAAATATAATGAGTACAGTTGTATCTTCTTGAGTGAGCCTGCTAGAAGATCTCTGGAAAAGATATTTAATTACCTGAAAAATTAACAGGAAGGAGGAGGTTGGTTAAATGCAGCTGTTAACTCTTAAACATCAACAGCTTGGTTAAAAGCAAGCATCTGTTTTCCAAATAAAACAATTTGAATAGTCAGTGCTTTTGCCATGGGTAGGAAGGTTCCTTTTGAACAGATTCATAGCAAAACAACGGAGTTTCTCCTCATCCCTAATCCCAGCCAAGATAATTTGTTTCCTATCACATTTTAGTATACAACAATACTGGAGAGTAAAGAAGTAGAAGGTAAAGCTAGTGACCCAGATGTTACAGCTGTAAGTAGGTCATGCAGAAGCTCCATTTTCTTGTTTTAGCAAATACTTTTGAGCAGTTAAACATATTGATCTATGATAATCAATATTTCCTTCCACATGGAAAGTGCTTCAGAGGCAAGCTTTTTATTTTCTTTTATTCTAAACAAGTGTACCAATTTCGAGTGGTTTTTTTAAACCTTGGTTTACATATTCCCCCCCACCCATCAGTCTAGTTTCTCGTTATTAAGATGCTTCATATACTCTCTCCTCCCCACCGCCACTTCCCTAAGGTTCCTGTCCTGATTTTCAAAGAACTGCATAAAGTTGGTCTCAGCAATTTGACAGACCATCTCTTTCTCTCTTTTTCTCCATAACCATGACTTCCCACGCACAGAAGGGAAGGCTATGACAGTGGCACAAGTGGTAGTGAGCCAAAGACAGGAAGAGCCAGTGAAGATGACTGCCTGTGGATGCTGTGAGATATGCATTTTTCTGGAGTGAGTACCTGAAAAGTGCTTTATTTGTATGTAGCGCTGCCAGATAGAACTGATGGCAGAGAAGATCTGCAGTTTGGAGCAGCAGCTCGAAGCTGTGGTTGACTTCAGAAGGGGGAAGACTGTGAGGGTCGCTCGCTGGATGAAGCAAATGGGCTGTGGAAGCATGTGACTGAGCACAAGGCAGAGGAAAAGCTGGCTACTGCAAGAGAACTAGAACTGAGGAACAAGTTCAGTGACTTGGGAAATGATGGGGAGAGGCAAGTAGTTAAAGGAGATGGGCAGAAATGAGTGGCTAATCCTACAAGAAGAGGGGAAGAGCCAACGGAAATAGCCAGAGTTGGGAGCCCCAAGGGGATAGAGGATGACTCACAGAAGATTGCAAGTGAGACCAGAAGATTTACAGCCACAAAGAACAGAAGGGTGAAGGCCTGTGATTTGCACCAGCACCAGGAAGAGGAAGATTAGTGGGGCCTCCCTACGAAGAAGAACCGATCTGTTACCAGAGTGGATCTGAAGAACAGATGGGTATCTTGTCTGTGGGGAGCTGAGATACAAGGTATGGGAAAGAATCCATGATTGCCCTGCACGTGGAAACAAATTATACTGTTCGATTCTTGCTGGACACATCAAAGACGACTAAGCCAGCCTGGGGAAGATGCTTAAAGAAAGGCCACTCAAGTCTCCCCAGAGGAGGAGGGCAAAGGCCAGGCATGATGATTAACAGGTGGCTCCTGAAATGGTAATAGAAGGAGGGCATTGGGCTGTCTGACCGCTGAGAGCCATTCATGGGCAGAGGCCTGTCCTCATAGGATGGATTTCACCTGAGTAGGGTGGGTGATTGACTTCTGGGATGGAGGCTGGCACAACTTATTAAAAGAGCTTGAACCTAGGACTCTGGGGGAGACGGTTGGGAAATGCTCATGTAACCACCATGCTTGATTCTAATATTGAGCAGGACTAAAATCAAGTAAAAGTGGATACAGCAGTAGAAAAAGCAACAACAGAGGACAGGAGAATGGACAACAAGCAGAAAGACAGTGCCCATATCAATGACAGTAACAGTCAGGTAGGTACTATTGTCAGTAAAATGCTTGTGCCTAATAAAGCAAGGAAACTGGGTGATGTGAAGCAGAAACAACTAAGTCATCTGCACACTAATTACTCCTGGGGGAATTCTGCGCCTCTCTGTGCATGCATAATTAATGAGTGATGCATATTTTTAATTTTTTGCACAGAAAAAACTTCTGCTGAAAAGTTGCTTCAGTTCCTCCTTTTGCCCACCAGAAGGCATAGTGGCAATAGAACACAGCAGCAGTTCGCAGCAGAAAATAACTTCTGCAGTTCTACCTTTTTTCCCCACAAGAGGGCTCTGTGGTACTAGAACACAACAGCAGCTGCTGACCAGCAAGGGAAAAGAAAGAGCCTGCCTTCTTCACAGCGCCTGTTGGGCCAGGTCAGGAGACAGGGACTATGGGGAGACAGCCAACATGGGAGTAGTGTGGGGGTCAGACAGGGCTCATAAGGGCTAGTGGGGGAGGACAGACAGGGGCAGGGGATGAATGGGAGTGGAGGTTCATGGCCTCAGGGGGGAGGGAGGTGCAGGGTCAGATGGTGATGTGGGAGGGGGATGCAGAGCCACATAGGGATGGGTGAGTGGCTGAATGGGGGCACAGAGACACATGGGGACAGGGGGAGGGATGCAGGGCCATATAGGAAGGGAGATGGCTGAGTGGGGGCACAGAGACACAGGGGGAAAGGGTGCAGGGCCACGTGGGGAGTGGGTGTCTGAATGGCGATGGAGGGACACATGTGGACAGGGGGTGCAAGAACACATGGGGAGTGGGTGTCTGAATGGGGGTGGAAGGACACATGTGCCTGACTGACTGGTAGAGGCTAGAGGGTCAGCCAAGGTCTGCATGGAGGAAGCTCCCTAATAGTCCCTCCCCCAAAAGCCTGTTCCATATTTTTCCCACCCATACACAACAATCCTCCAAGTTCACACCCAGGTGCCTTCCCAGCAATTATTTCTCTCTCCCTCAGCTCCTCCGTTACCCGACTCCCCCCCTCCCCCGCCAGCCTTTGCACTGCTTCTGAGGCATGTGGGAAATATCGGTCTGTATTGTAGTTTAAATTAATTATTACTCAGAGTTCTGTATTAATACGCCTCGTTAGGAATCTATTGATCAAAAAACATTTTCTGAATCTTTTCTGTTGTCTGTATTGTTACAGACATACTTGCTGACAGGTATTTTGAAATAAATAATGTAATCAAAATAAAACCAAAATAATTGAAACTGGTGTGATTATATTATGTTATTTTGACAACTAAAATACGTAGAGTTTTGCAGACTTTGAAAATATTGTGTGCAGAATTTTTTATTTTTTGGTGCAGAATTCCCCCAGAAGTAACTAATTCAAGAAGCCAGGGTAACAAAATGGAGGAACTAGACCTACTGGTGCAGGACATGAAACCTAATATTAAAGGGATGACAGAAACATAGAATCATAGAATATCAGGGTTGGAAGGGATCTCAGAAGATCATCTAGTCCAACCCCCTGCTCAAAGCAGAACCAATCCCCAACTAAATCATCCCAGCCAGGGCTTTGTCAAGCCTGACCTTAAAAACTTCTAAGGAAGGAGATTCCACAACCTCCCTAGATAACGCATTCCAGTGTTTCACCACCCTCCTAATGAAAAAGTTTTTCCTAATAGCCAACCTAAACCTTCCCCACTGCAACTTGAGACCATTACTCCTTGTTCTGCCATTTGCTACCACTGAGAACAGTCTAGATCCATCCTCTTTGGAACCCCCTTTCAGGTAGTTGAAAGCAGCTATCAAATCCCCCCTCATTCTTCTCTTCCGCAGACTAAACAATCCCAGTTCCCTCAGCCTCTCCTCATAAGTCATGTGTTCCAGTCCCCTAATCATTTTTGTTGCCCTCTACTGGATGCTTTCCAATTTTTCCACATTCTTCTTGTAGGGTGGGGCCCAAAACTGACACAGTACTCCAGATGAGGTCTCATCAATGTCAAATAGAGGGGAATGATCACGTCCCTCGAGCTGCTGGCAGTGCCCCTACTTATACATCCCAAAATGCCATTGGCCTTCTTGGCAACAAGGGCACACTGTTGACTCATATCCAGCTTCTCGTCCACTGTAACCCCTAGCAGAACTGCTGCCGAGCCATTCGGTCCCTAGTCTGTAGCGGTGCATGGGATTCTTCCGTCCTAAGTGCAGCACTCTGCACTTGTCCTTGTTGAACCTCATCAGATTTCTTTTGGCCCAATCCTCTAATTTGTCTAGGGCCCTCTGTATCCTATCCCTACCCTCCAGCGTATCTACCTCTCCTCCCAGTTTAGTGTCATCCGCAAACTTGCAGAGGGTGCAATCCACACCGTCCTCCAGATCATTTATGAAGATATTGAACAAAACCAGCCCAAGGACCAACCCTTGGGGCACTCCATTTGATACTGGCTGCCAACTAGACAAGGAGCCATTGATCACTACCCGTTGAGCCCGACAATCTAGCCAACTTTCTATACACCTTATAATCCATTCATCCAGCCCATACTTCTTTAACTTGCTGGCAAGAATACTGTGGGAGACCGTGTCAAAAGCTTTGCTAACGTCAAGGACCAACACATTCACTGCTTTCCCCTCATCCTCAAAGCCAATTATCTCGTTGCAGAAGGCAATTAGATTAGTCAGGCATGACTTGCCCTTGATGAATCCATGCTGACTGTGCCTGATCACTTTCCTCTCCAAGTGCTTCAGAATTGATTCCTTGAGGACCTGCTCCATGATTTTTCCAGGGACTGAGGCGAGGCTGACTGGCCTGTAGTTCCCAGGATCTTCCTTCTTCCCTTTTTTAAAGATGGGCAGTACATTAGCCTTTCTCCAGTCGTCCGGGACTTCCTCTGATCGCCATGAGTTTTCAAAGATAATGGCATGGAGGACATGACTGGCATACAAGTAGTGGCGGCTATGTGCTGTGCAGGAAAGACATAAAGGTAAATGTGGTGGAGTAGCATTTACTCCTGAAGGAATTCTGCACCAAAAAATAAATATTATGCACACAGTATTTTAAAATTGTGCTAATTATTTGTCAATTAATAAATGTGGAGGCTCCAGCATGGCAGTGGGGAGCACAAGCCACTGACTGCACAGGGGTGGGAGACCATACTGCATCCTGCCCCTTCCCGGACACAGACTCAGCAATGAGGCTGCACATGCCCTGACACAGCACAAGGGACAAACAAACCCCCTGGGCCTTGCCATGCTAGGCAAACCAGGTGAGGGCAGGCAGGCTCAGCCTGGCAGAATCCAAGTGTGAGGGGCTGAGTGTGTGGGGATCCAGGTGTGGGGCGAGAGGGCTCTGTGTGGGGCAAGTTGGGTGCAGGTGGCTCAGTGAGGGTGGCCAGGTGTGGGGGGGATCTGGATGCATAGGGATTTGTTGGGGGGGAGTTCTAGGTGCAGGGGCAATGGGATTCTGCAGGGGAGTCCAGGTAAAGGTGGTTGGGGCTCAGCAAGGGGGGGGTCTGGGTGTGGGAGAATGGGACTCAGCAGGTAGGGGTCTGGGTGCAGCTGGTAGGGATTCATTGGGGTGGAGGTTTGAGTGCGGGGGGGGGCTCATCAAGGAGTGAGGGGCCAACTGCAGGGGGTGAAACTGGGAGGGGGTTTGGTTTGGTTGCGCGGGGAGGAGCTCAGTGGGGGTATGGATGCAGGCAGTGAGGCTCAGCAGGATGGGGTTTGGGTGCAGAGGGCTCAGCAGAGGGGGTTGTGTGCGCAGGGGGATGGGGGTCAGGGTATGGTGTGTCCAGATGTATGGGGGTTGGGCAGATGGGGAGCAGTCACCCATACAGTGACCCCCTTCCCCTGAGGCGTGATGGGGGTTGGAGGGGGTGCGGAGCTTCCTGAAGCCAGGGGAGATTTCTGTTTGTTAGCTTTCTTCCCCCAAAGTGGGGGACCCAGAGGCTCCGCTAGAACAGTGCATCAGGTTTACAATAGATTCCCCAGGATCCAATTTGGATATGGCAAGAAACCTCATTAATATTTATAATAAAATTAATGCTACTGGGAATTGTGTGATTATGGGAGATTAATTTTCCAGCAATAGATTGGAGCACAACTGCTAAAAATAATGGTAGGTCAACATTTCTGGATGTAATAGCTGACAGATTTCCTCACCAAATAGTCAGTGAACCAACAAGTACTGAAGCCATTTTAGATTTAGTATTAGTAAGTAGTGAGGACCTAATAGATGACCTTGTTGTAGAGGAAAATTGGGTTCCTCTAAATTTTAATTCAGTTTAACCTAAACTGAAGGCTAAACAAAAATAGGTCTGCAATTAGGATCCTTGATTTCAAAAGCACAAACTTTAAAAAATTACAGGAATTAGTTAGGGAAGTTGACTGGTCTGAAGAACTCAAGGATCTGAATGTGGAAGAGGCTTGGAATTACTTACAGTCAAAGCTCCATACTGGGGCGGGGTGCTGGTGGTGGAAAATCACAGAGAAGCATTGCAGCCCAAACCAGCTGAACAAGCATCTCAAACAGGTTGTAAAGAAAAATCAGACAGCCCATAAGGAATAGCTCTGCAAAGAAAGCTACCTACTTCTTGTAGGTCAGAAAGTACAGGGATAAAGTGAAAACTTTCAAAAGGCAGGCAGAGCTGGATATTGCAAAGGAAAATAAAACCAATAGTATAAGGTTCTTTAGCCATATAAATCAAAAGAAAATAAGGAAACAAGAAGTGAGCCCACTAAGCACTGAGGACCTGTGTTCCATGTAAGCTGTGCGGTTGGGTGACTGCCCAGGATAGATTCAAGTGCCGCCCACTTGATTAGCAGAGCTGCGCACATCTGGCAGTGTGTGTTCAGATGCCCCTCCCACTGCTTTGCAGCCGCATTGCTCCTGCAGCTGCTCCCAGGACCCTCTTGCTGGCTGTGCAGCACTAGTGTTTGTGTGTGCTGATGTCAGGGTGTCCCCTTCCCCCCACCCCTGTACTCCATTTCTGCACAGCAGGGGAGAGGGGACAGACTGGCTCAGGACTCAAGCAGGAGAGAGCTGCTGTGGTCTGAAGGAGCTTCAGGAAGTGAGTGCCTTTCTTAAAGAGAGCACATGGTCTCAGACTTCCCCAGCAGCCAGCTCACACAATCTCTCTCTCTCTCTCTCCTCCCTTCCCATGTATCCCATCTCCACAGAGCAGGGGAGACTGGGCTCAGGACATAGCAGGAGAGCTTTCAGTGAGTGCCTTAAAGAGACAGCACATGGCCTCTCTCAAACTTCCCCAGCAGCCAACGCATGCGCACACACACACAGTCTCTTTTACACTCGCCTCCCAACACCTACTTGTATTATTGTTGTTACTTCTTGGTACTTTCTGCAATGCACATATATTCTCTGTAATTTTAGTCTTTCAAAGTGCGTTATTTTAGTGTTTTGACTGGTCTATGCATTTCATAATTTGTATTTTTCTTACACAAATATAATTCTTTGAGTAGTGAGTTCTAAAATGTCTAACCTGTCCAGGCTGGAGTAATTATCCCTATAGTAACTTTTTAAAAAATATACATTATATCTAGGTTTTTTTGTTTCTACTGGTAGTGCACAACCACACATACCTTGGTGCACATAAAATGAACTCCACACATGGATGGAAAAAATTAGCAGGAACATTGCTCAGGACCTGGTGGAGATTAAAGATAATCTAGGTATGGCCCAAAATTTACACACATGCTTTGCCTCCATTTTTAATGAGGAGATGGGGGGCAGTGGCAGCATGGCTAATGGGAACAAAGCTATAGCAACAGAAATTGACTTACACCTTAGATGTGGCAAACTCAAGCAGCTTAATGGGACCAAATGCAGGGGGAAGAAGGGGCTCAGATAGTCACCAGCCAAGCATATTAAAGGAACTGGCACATTAAATTGCTAGCCTAATAGGCAGAATTTTTAATGAATCCATAAACTTGAAGATCATACCTTATGACTGCAGAATTGCAAATACAGTACTATATTTCAGAAAGTGTAAAAAAAAAAAAAGGTGGGGGGAGAGATCTGGGAAACTACAGTCCTGTTAGTTTGACTCAGCTGTATGCCAGGTTTTAAAACAAATTTTGAAAGAGAGCATAAATAAAGACAGAGGTAAATGGTAACTGAGATAAAATGCAAAGTGGTTTTACAAAAGGTAGATTGTGCCAGCCCAACTTGACCAACTCTTTCTTTGAGATAACTGATTTTCTAGACAAAGGAAATGCAGTAGACCTAATCTGTCTGGATTTGAGTAAAGCATTTGATACAGTTCCACATGGGAAATTAAAGTAGATGGGAATCAAAAGGTTGTTAACGTACTGATTAACAGAGAGAACTGCCAGTCATACTGAAAGGTGAACGGTCAGGCTGGTGGGAAGTTACAAGTCGAGTTCCTCAGGGATCGGTCTTGGGACCAATCTTACTTAACATTTTAATTACTGACCTTGGCACAAAAAGTGGGAGTGCACTAATAAATTTGTGATGATACAAAATCAGGAGGTATTGCCAATCAGAGGAGGACTGGAGTATCATACATTTGGCCAACCTTGAAAACTGGGGTAATAGAAACAGGATGAAATTTAATAGTGCAAAATGTAAGGTCATGCACTTAGGGACTAAGAACAAGAATTTTTGCTATAAATTTGGAGCTTACCCATTGGAAGTGAGAGTATGAGGAAAACCTGGGTGTACTGGTCAAACACAGGATGACTATGAGTCACCAATGTGATGCAACCAGGAAAAAGGTTAATGCAATCCTAGGATGCATTAGGCAATGTATTTCCAGCAAAGAGAGTTTTATTACCATTTGTGACTAGAGGGCCAGCACTCTAGTCACTTTTAGTACTAATTAGGTTCTCCCTAGAGGTGCTCTAACTGGACACATGTCTACCTGATTACAAGCCAGATTCGGGCTGGTGTGTCAATTAAGCCCATTAACAGTGACCGTGTATAAAAGGGCACAGGAAGGGGTGTTTGGGGGAAAGGTGGCTAGAACAGTCCTCTGAGCAGAGCCAACTTGTCCTCCCCTTTTGGGGAATGGGTTGGGAACCTGAGAGACAGTGTAACAGTACAGACATTGCTATGCATTGGTGGAGGATTAAAACACTGTACATAAATTAAAGGGGTATTTACAAGCAAGGTCTTAGCACGGTCTGAGTTTGTGGAAGAGCCATGCATGTGGCATGTCACTCTGTCACAACTTAGGGGCTTGTCTGGAAGTTGCCTGTATCCTTGCGAATGGAGAACCTGTCAGAGAGGTTTGGTAGTCTGGATGCTGAAGGGAACACTGCAATGACTGTTGGAGCAGCCAAGAGCTGTAGAAGACCCTGTAGCCTTCCAATAATCCCACCACGTAGAGAAACAGTCTTTGCTTGCCTGGCAGGCAGAGCAGCAAAAGAGCCTGCAGGAATTTATTAAGGAGCAAGCCCAGGTTCAGCAACAACTCCAGCAAAGCTTTGAGAGTCCTGCAGTTGCAAACAGAAAGTGTGCACAGAGGACAGGATTCTGCAGAATGAGACCTATGGATGACCCTGATGTGTTTTTAGTACTTTCAAAAGGGTGGCTGGTTGGGACAGAACAATGTGGGCCCTTGGGCTGGCACCCTATTTAACTGGAGAAGCACATGGAGCATATGTGGCTCTCAGTAATATGCCTGCAAGAGACTATGATGTGATTAAGGCAGCCATTTTGGATGGGGTGGGCCTGTATTTCTATGTATTTTACACAGAAAAATACCACCAGAAATTTAGAACAGGAAGACGGACTGGGGGATTATAGTCCTCTGCATTTGTACAGAAATTAACAGACTGGGCCGCTTGTTGGTTAAGTGCAGAAACCCAGACTCGAGGGAGAGTATAGACTATGACTGTAGGCCAATTTCTCCAAAGTCTCCCTGCCACCAGAACAAATGGATATAAATTAGCCATCAGCAAGCTTAGGCTTGAAATTAGATCAAGATTCTGGAACAGCCTTCCAAAGGGAGTTGTGGAGGCAAAAAATCCTAACTTGTTTCAAGACTGAGCTTAAGTTTTTGGAGAGGATGGTATGAGGAGTTTACCTCCAAAGGCATACATCTTGCCCTTTCCTTCAGTTGTCTGGGGAATCTCATTTTTTTTTTTTTTTAACATGAGAAAAATATATTTTTCACAGGCCTTTTTCTTGAAAATGTTGGAACTGTTCTGGCTGAAGTTTTCCAAAATAAATTTAGGTTGAAGCAAACACTTTGCATTGAAAACTTCAGCCCAAACATAAAATCATAAAATATCAGGATTGGAAGGGACCTCAGGAGGTCATCTAGTCCAACCTCCTGCTAAAAGCAGGACCAATCCCCAATTTAAAGTCTGGCAAAGATCATGTCTCTCTCCCTTTATCCCCACCAAAGATTATCATTGCCCTTTGATCATGGTCCAGTATAGCTAATTTAAGACTGTTTTAACCTAATTTTTAATGTCAATAGACTAGTGAGACAAGGAGGAAAAATCAACAAAAAGGAGCTAGAAAATAACAGAAGTCAGTGAATGTTTCCAGGACAAATGCACTGAAAACATATTTTAGCTATTATTTTTAGTTTAATTTTGGAAAAACTGCTCCGTTTGCAGTGTATTGTCATATTGTAAGGTGGCTTTATACTGTGGGTAAGTGTGTGCCAGGGCTAAACATTAACTACTATTTTTGAGTACTCAAAAATACGCTAGGCACTTTACAGTAAAGGTAGACTGACAGTTCTTGCCTCAAAGGGCTTATAAATCTAATATCAGATAAGGCACATGAATAGGTGCACCAAATAGTGAGGAAGGGCTAGAGGAAGGAAGATTGAAAAGATCACTTTTGCTCTCTAGTCATATCTACAACCTGGTGGTCAATTAAAATAGTTTTTATTCACTTACAATAGGTCATAGTCGTTATGATCAGGTCACTTCTCATGGACATCATGAAAAGTGAGTCTAAGAAAGAATTTTGGTTAGGCGAGTTTAATGGTGGATGGACATCTTGGAAAGAGGCATTTACACACACTTCTACTGAGAGACATACTTCTAAGTGTTGTACTACTAAACCAGTCTTCACATGGGTCAAGTAGAACTTTCACAAGAGGCCTGTGCAAGTTTAGTTTATTTTAAAGTATTTCACCTGCAGGCCCCCAGGATTTTCTTTAGCAGCATAATACTGATCAGCTTCTTTCCCCACAAAACACGACAACTTTCAAAATATACTTGATAAAACTGTATTTCGTTTTGTTTTTTTAACAGACATTTGTACACTTTGTTACAAAACTGCAGAGAACTACGACTTCTTTTAAATCATTTTTTGGTCGGCAAATATTGTAAAATCTTTTTGTGCAATTATCATGTATTTACAGGGCCTCATGTTAGTGATTTTCAATGATTATTCCAATAATGTCACACACTTTCAACATAAGACATGGCTTAAGATAAATATATTAGTAAATAAATATTCTGAGAACATATTTCCATAAATGAAATGTGCTGCTATACATATACAGAATATATACAAGTTGTTTCCTAGCCTTTAAAACAGTAAAAAAAATGGTAATGGAGAAAGAGCCCTTTGACTATATTATTACAAATCTTTACACCAAAGTTTATACAAAACCATTTTTAAGTGCTACAGAATAAATTTTAATCAAACATTTTAAATAGTGCCTCCTGAGCCCAACACAACAGCAACAGTTTATTTAAGCAATAGAAAGGCATTTTTGTTTTAAAATAGTATCTATTGTGGCTAATCAGCCTGTGTGTCATTGCAGACACATTAGTCCCAATGGGCTTTCCGCAGGGAAAATGAGCAAATGCAGAAGATAACAAGATCAGAAATGGGAACTAAAGAGAATGTATTTCTACAAGATGGCTTGCAGGGAGGGAGTAGCATGATTGGCTGGCATTTCTAGGTATTCTGAGTAAGACCATACCATGTAGATGGGAACACAGCCAAAACATTCAGACAGACATTTTACACCCTTTTTACCATACCTCAGCCTATGCTAGTTACAATGAGCCAAGTATCTTGAGTGGCCAAAGTTTTGGTGGTTCTCAGCATGCCCAAGATGTGAAAATACAAGATCATAACCATACCTCCTCTAGTACATTTCTTTGAGGGTGGGGGAAGGTGAGAGTGTATTCAAAGTGGAAAATTTGATAAAATCCTACAGCTTCCCACAAACACACTATGTCCCTGGTACTCAGAGAAAATATTGCTTGGTTTCTGCATCTTTATACATAGGAAATATTTATTGTAATGGTTTTTAATTTTATAGCAAAGCTCCTGTATCTTGTTATAAGATACACCAAGTCTCTGAAAAGCTACACTCATGGTTACACATTTAGAGAGACGCAGGATTCCTTTAAATATATTTATCCTTCCTAGTGGTTTTTTGTTTTTTTTTTTTTTTAAGAAAACTGTAGAGTATTAGAAGTGAAAAGAAATGTAAAAATCCAAATTATTTTTTATTATTTAAGCTCTGTTGGTTTTTTTATTCATTCATCCAGGAAATCCATCAAGACTGATTGGAATCCTTTTTCTGGTTCCCATGAATAGACCAATGCTGTCCCACACAGGGCAATGTTTCAGTAAAAATAAACTTCACACTAATTTTTTATTTTTAATGTAATGAATACATTTCCAATCATATCTTACAAGACCTACATAGTGGGTACAAACTAGTAAGGGTCCCTTTAAGAGAATCCCTGCTGTGTGAGCACACCAGACAGACAGACAGACAAGTGCATACTGTGTTCTCAGTCACACAGCATGACAGCCATGGCCTCTTATCCAGAAGCCACAGTTTCCACAGGAAACGATTGCTATTGGAAGGGATGACGCGCATCATGATAACAAAAATTCCCCACTACAAAAAAAACAGGAACAGATCTATGTGCCCAAACTTAAGGGGTATGCAGTGCTCTCTGTACGCAAAGGCATGAACAGAGGCAAGACTGGATTGGCCAAAGAAACCTGTAAGAGACTGATCTATGGAAGCTACATCAACCATATCTCTTCCAGCAAAGAAAGAGACAATGGCTAAAGCAAGTTTACCCAGTCCTTACTCTGGGCACTAAAACCCCATGCATGTGCATGCATGTAAGGTGTGCTAGTTGATGGAAAGCACTAATTCTATTATTACCCATGTGCAGTCTCCAAGGAAACAAAACAGTAACCCCCATCCAAGTGTTTCCCCAGCTGAACTAAAACAAGCCACAGACATCATACAAGCAATGCATCACTAAATGTGCCAGTTTCTCTTGCTGCAGTTTCTCCTGAATTGCTGCTGTAGGAATGCTGGGGTTCTTTGTGGGAAGCAGTTATCCCCTCAGCCTTTTGATGTGGTAGAAAGTCACTTGTTCCCTATTGCTCCACAGGCCTCAAGACGCAAAAGGTCCTAACTTCTTTTTCAGCAGGTGGTAGTTAAAGCATTCCACATGAGCTCCCATCTACACTCCTTCAGGAAAGTGGATCTTGTCTGAAGACCCCCTAGCAGCCAAGCTGTTAGAGGAGTGTCAGAAGGGGGCAAAAATATTTCCATATCCCAATCTTCCACCCACCCCTCAAAGATTCTAAAACCTGCTTGCCACTGAGATTTGCCACAAGGAGGACAGGGCAGCATCCAAGAATTGATTCATCATTTATATCCACCTGGACTAGTTTTGACTCAAGGTGCTGACTTGTTTTCTAAGGCAGGTATAGCCCTGAGCTCATCAAAGGCCTGCACTTGCTTAGGGAGAGGTTAGTATCTATTAGGGCTGTAAGCGATTAAAAAAATTAATCATGATTAATCGCACTGTTAAACAGTAATAGAATACAATATAATTTAAATATTTTTGGATGTTTTCTACATTTTCAAATATATTGATTTCAATTACAACACAGAATACAAAGTGTACAGTCCTCACTTTATGTTTATTTTTGATTACAAATATTTTCACTGTAAAAAACAATAGTATTTTTAAATTCACCCAATACAAGTACTGTAGTGCAATCTCTATCATGAAAGTTGAACTTACAAATGTAGAATTATGTACAAAAAATCCTGAATTCAAAAATAAAACAATGTAAAACTTTAGAGCCTCCAAGTCTGCACAGTTCTAGTTCTTGTTCATCCAATCACTCAGACAAACAAGTTTGTTTACATTTACAGGAGATAATGCTGCCTGCTTCTGTTCTGTTATCTATATACATTATGATTCATATATCCATGTAATATGTTATAGGTCATTGAGACCTGGTATAAATGACGTGTGCTTGACATGAATACATGTGTTGCAAGCTGGCAACTGAAGCAAGAACTATTAGAACTATTTGTGCAAAAACAATCTTGTTATGTTCCAAGAAAAATATGGAGAATCAGCAGAAAAGGAAACACCACCAGCTGGACTGATACACAATTGCATAAGAATTGGAGGAAATGGCACGCCTTAGATCATGGCTGCCCACCCAGAATTGTCTCTTTGGAATTGTGTGAGTAGAAGGACTTGTAAACAAAGGCAAAGAACTGATGACGCGATGGAATGGACTATAAATGGTTGCCTATGATTTCTGCAAATTGGAGACGTTATTGATCCAGAGCTCTGTGTGGATATAGATGTGGTTTTCACTGGCTCCCCACATCTTATGATCTTATGGTTGGAAGGAAACTTGACTAGCTATAGGGACCATTCTGACCTTTGGACTCTGGTATAGTATGTTTGGGGTGTGAATGTGGAGTGAGTAAGGTTTGTTTTGTAATCAATAAAGAGCATTTAGAGTATTATACACCAACACTGTGTCCGGTTATCTGCCGGCTCCTCATCCCGTAGGGAGACCTCTATTACAGGTCTAACACTTCTTGTTTACAGTGTCACTGGAAAGTGAGAACAGGTGTTCGCATGGCACTGTTGTAGCCAGCATCGCAAGATATTTACATGCCAAATGCACTAAAGATTCATATGTCCCTTCATACTTTAGCCACCATTCCAGGGGGCATGCCGCCATGCTGATGATGGATTCTGCTTGATAACACAAAGCAATGTGGACTGACATGTTCATTTTCATAATCCGAGTCAGATGCCACCAGCAGAAGGTTGATTTTCTTTTTTGGTGGTTTGGGTTCTGTAGTTTCCGCAATGGAGTGTTGCTCTTTTAAGCCTTCTGAAAGCGTGCTCCAGATGCTCATCCCTCTCAGATTTTGGAAGGCACTTCAGATTCTTAAACCTTGGGTCGAGTGCTGTAGCTATCTGTAGAAATCTCACATTGCTACCTTCTTTGCATTTTGTCAAATCTGCAGTGAAAGTGTTCTTAAAATGAACATGTGCTGAGTCATCATCCAAGACTACTAGAACATGAAATATATGGCAGAATATGGGTAAAACAGAGCTGGAGACGTACAATTCTCCCTCAAAAAGTTCGATCACAAATTTAATTAATACTTTTTTTTTTTTTAAATGAGGATCATCGTGAGCATGGAATCATGTCCTCCGGCATCATGGCCGAAGCATGAAGGGGCATACGAATGTTTAGCAGATCTGGCACATAAATACCTTGCAATGCCGGCTACAAAAGTCCCATGCAAACTCCTTTTCTCACTTTCTGGTGACACTGTAAATAAGAAGTGGGCAGCATTATCTCCTGTAAATGTAAACAAACTTGTTTGTCTGAGCAACTGGCTGAACAAGAAGTAGGACAGAGAGGACTTGTAGGCTCTAAAGTTTTGCATTGTTTCGTTTTTGAGTGCAGTTATGTAACAACAACAAAAATCTACATTTGTCAGTTGCACTTTCAAAATAAAGAGATTGCACTACAGTATTTGTATGAGATATTTCTTGTGTTTTTTACAGTGAAAATATTTGTAATAAAAATAAATATAAAGTGAGGACTGTACACTTTGAAATCAATATATTTGAAAATGTAGAAAAACATCCAAAAATATTTAATAAATTTCAATTGGTATTCTATTGTTTAATAGTGTGATTAAAACTGCTATTAATCACCATTAATTTTTTTTGGGTTAATCGCATGAGTTAACTATGATTAATTGATAGCCCTAATATCTTTACATATGGTAAATGTTTAATGTTGTTTAATGCAGAAGTGTTACCTGCCAGTAAGAGCTGGCACAATGATTTTAAAAAAATATATATTTACAGAACACTTTTGGTCACTAGTATAAAAATGGCACTAGAGTTGCTCCACGTGGGCTTTGTTCAGTTACACAAACCCAGGACTGAAGGATGCATCAAGCTGGCAAGGAATGGAGGGGAGGCTCAGTCCAGCTGGGGTGTGGGAGGGGCTTCTCTACATTACCACTTTTGTGTGTTTGTCAAAGCTAAAAAAGTTTGAAAAAGTCCAGCATCATTTGGAGTCTCCATAAAAAGCTCTCCTTGTCTATCTGTGGCAATCTGGCCAGGTCTAGTCGCCCATTTGGCTTCTTTCCAGGGGATGAGATCCAGAGCCTGAAGGGATAAAAGAATTATTAGACATAACGCAGGCACATCCAAGAAAAAGGCCTGGGGAAGGAGAAACCCAAGTGGTGATTCTTCCTCTGCCACTAATTACTTTGTCACCAGTCCAGATTCGCTCACAAACACTTTGAGGCATCGGGGGGGCCTGCATCTCCCTCCTCTTCCATGCACTCTCCTCTGTGGCTATACCAGACTTTCCATCATTCCTTTTCATCCTCCTCAGGGTTACCAGTCTCCTCACCTACCCCATGCATGGCACTTTGGCCTTCTCTGCACTGACCATTTTTCCTGAGTTTCCCATTGCTTCAGCTCCACTGGCTGTGGCAATGGTGGTAGCCCTAGTTTAGATTAGCTACCAGCAGCCACTTGTGTTTTCACCATTGGTGTCTAGAGCTGCTATGAGCATGGCTAGATAGAACATTAGCACTCCCAACAATGAAACTGCAGCAGGGGAGCAATGGAGGACATTTTCTGAGGAGAAGAGGCTAATATAGGCAGTTTTTGTAAAAATGTAGATTATAGGCTGGAACCATGAGCAGTTTCCCTTCTCCAGAGAGTGAGCTGCAACTTCCATGATGTGTGGACCATCTCTGAATACTAGTGCAGCTGACATGGTGCTCTCTTCACCATACTCTGAGACTGAAAGGTGCTGGAGAAAAAACATGTCTGACTCTTACCTGCAGCCTTTATGGTTGCTGCTGCCTCCTGGGAGCTCGGAGTGGGGTTGTGAAAGAACATCCTTGTTTCTTCGTCCCGAGAACAGTTCTGCTGCAGGAAGGACATTGCCCGGTAGCACACCTCCTTCTCCTCCTGTAGCTCTCCTAGACCTTGGTGGTGTAGATGAGCATCCATTTCAGGCATCCCATCCCAGGAACTACAGCCTCCATGGGTCCCTCGACACTCTATCGGCAGGACTAGCTCACAGTCTCTGTCCTCAGGAATGATAGGGATGCGCTGACCTATGTCACGCACCCCCCTATAGCAGCTTGGCAAGGCCTCATCAGGAAGTGTATACTGTACACTCACTGCATAGTCCTCTGCGTAGCAGCCACCACCTCCACTGCTACCGGTGCCACCACAGGCAACCTGCTTCTCTTCATAGAAGCAGCAGGGCAAGCCCTCATATTTCACGCCATCTGTCCTATGCAAGTGGTCTGAATTAACACTATACAAGCCTTGGGAACTACCTGGCTGCTGTTCCAGCCCTGGGCCACACCCTCCCCAAAGTGGGGAGCCCAAGAAGAGTGCACCACAGTCTGTTGTCCCACTGCTGGGCTCCAGGGCAGAGTGCTGGAGCTCAAAGCAGCAAGCACATGCTTGCTCCATCAGAGGTCCTGCTACTTCTGGACCTTTCCAGTTCCTTTTAACATCCAAGGCAGCACTGGGAGTAGCCTCGAGGCCTCCCTCTGAGGTAGTGCCATTTGAATCCCTGTGCTCTAGTGAGGAATTACTGCTGTAGTTCATCTCCATGCTGCAGTTAGAAAGTTGGTCCCCTGAGGAATAAGCTGGCACAGGCCGACAGTCAGCACCCAGTAGAGCATGCCCACGTGCCAGAATCTCGTCCTGATGGGGGCCCTCCAGGAGAACAATTGCCCCTCGGTTGGTGCCACCAGCATCCCCCACTCGACAGGGGCTCTTGCTGCGGTAAATATAAGGGTCATAGTCACTGCTCAGAGAACTACGGAAAGTGGAACAGCTCCCATAGACCCCCTGGTTGCTAACCTCTGTACAGTCAACCATGGAATCACTGGAGGAGCAGTGGCACTGACCAGAACTGCTGCTGCTGCTGTCACTGCCTGGGCAGTCAGCCAGGTAACCACTGCACACTGAGCGGTGACCATGATAGCAGCTGAAACTGGAGGTGCTGCCACTCTCCAAGCGGGAGGAGGGCATTACATGTACCACAGGAGGGAACAGCATGCTGCCACCAGGCTGGAAGGCACGGGAGGGACCCTTTGAGGCAATGCCAGCTGGAGGCTGTCCATCTTGCTCAGGGTAGCTAAGGCCTTGGAAGTAGTAGTGCTGATACATGGTCTCATATTGGGAAAAACAAGCTGCTTTGGAGAAGTTACGTCCATTGAACTTGGGCCTTCTGAAGGTATGAGCTGGAGAATAAGCTCTGTGCTCCAGGCCACAGCGATGTGTGTTCAAGGCATGATCCAAGTGAACAGGCTGGTAACTTTGGATGTAAGTAGGGGACTGTGCTGGGTACAGGCTCTGCTCACCATGCCGGTCCACTGTAAGTACCGTGATGGGATTTCCATGGGGGTCCATGGTAGTCCGGGTGGGATATGCAGTTATCTGGCTGGTCCTGTGCACTCGGCCAGGATAATGAACTGGCAGGATCACCCTCTGCTGCCGGTTGCGCACTGGGTTGGTGGATTCCAAACATACTGGACCTGGGTTTCCCTTCTTTTGTTCTGGATGGGGAGAAAAGCAAACAGTGTGTCCTGGAAATGCAGCCACTCTGCTGAGGGTTTGTTACCTGGCAGACTGCAACAGTGAGTAAAAGTGCCAGCCTGCTCCAGAGAAGTGACAACCAACAAAGCACACTTGCCCAGAAGTTCTTTGAAACACCTGGGTCTATTGGCCAGGGAAGGAAGAGCAGTGACTTCAGCTCCCTCCTCTGCATAAGCAAAGAGGCTGCCTACTCAGCATTCCCAGCCCTCTGGGTTAAGAACACTGATCTCTGCCCAACTTTTTCCATTCTTCTTACAAATTATTTAAATGGAAAATGTTTTAAAGTCAATGAAAGAACCACATTCTATGTTGCTGCACAGAGGAATCTAGGAATTTTACAACTCCCTCCCACATACCAGCTGCTTTTAATTTATTTGCTTTTCTTGATATTTACCCATATAAATACAGTGAACTTGGGTGAATTTTATTTGTGCTTCTTTTCTGCACAGGCTGATAGATGCTGCCCTCTGGTGGATGTGCCCAGGATAAGAGATATGGTAGGAAAGTGTCCTGGCTGTTTTAGGACATGGGGCCACTCTCAAAGAAACTTCTTTAATTGACCTCTATTACCGGCTGGCATCCTTGAAGGAAGTCCCAGGATTGTATTACAATATAGACCAATCACCAAAGGGATTTTCTTAGGAGTGTACAGAAATACACACAATTTCCCCTCCATCCAGAGAGCTGAGAAGTCCAGAAATGGCCCTACCTAGGTGTGTGCATTTGAGGGGCAATACTTACCTATAATGTTATGGCGGCAGTGGGGGCAGGTATGATGCTGCAACAGCCAGGGATCCACACATTTTTTGTGGAATCTGTGAGTGCAGGGAATCACCCGCAACTCCTGTTGGGGAGAAAGAAGAAAATTAATTGATTCTCCCTAAAAGGCATGAATACTCACACTCCACACCTAGTTCTTCTGGCTTAGCTACAAATCAGGTCAATTCCCAGCCTCTTTCTGGAAGAGGGGAGGAAAAGCCACCAACCTGTGTTAACAAATAACTAACTAACAGCATAGTTGCTGGAGAGAGTTTGTGCTGATTCATGTGGTGAGCATCTCCATGCTCAGCAACCCTGTTAAGCTCCTTTCCCTGTTGCATCCTGTCCTCCTCTCAAGCTACTCTTCCCTCTAAAACCTTTAACCTATCTCCAGCAGCACCCAACAGTTCTAGCTAGTTTTGTGCTTTTTCTGGCAGTGTTCCCTATGGCCACATTCAGTGCATTCTTAACAGTTGTGCACGTGCAGTGTTGAATTACTGTAGCAGTTATTTTATTTTTTGATGTCTGACAAAGGGTGTATTTTTTATTTGAGAGGAGGAAATTTTTAAAAAGGTAGTGTCTCCTTTTTATTTATCCATTGTCTTCAAACTTCACGCTGAGATTTTAGATTGCCCCTTCCCTTTGGGCCATGCTCTTTGATTCATTCCCTTCCTTAGTTCCCGAGTGTTGTCATAGGGGAGATGGTAGCCAGGCACTTTTCACTATGGCACTAACACAGATGGAGGCTGAGACGTTAGAAGTCATTTTCTGCAACTTTGAGCTTCTTCCAAGGTATTTCCTGTGTAAGGAGGTGAGACGATGATTCAGTGAACCTACCTCATGTAAAATGGTAAAGGCCTAAGTGACCTTAATGGATCATACATACACATGTATCACATATTAGCTAGTAATATATATAAGCAAATGCATGATCAATATAAATGTAGGCCTAGTTTAGTTTGGTTCATCAGATCTTTGAATAATCCTTTTTTGGGAAGAAATGCAAAACAAGGTTTTTGGCTTACTAAATATCCTGTTATTTCACTCCTTAGAATGCCTCTGATTTGGGTATGAGGTTCCAAGGATGAAGAAAGAATGAATGAGAGACTATGATGACCCAGCCAAATATAATCAGGGTAAACACAGGAAGTCCCCAAAGTCTCTGCCAAACATTGATAGTTTTGTTACTGCTAATAAATAGATACATTATATAATTTAGGGTGTAAGTCAGAATCTTGTATTTGGTCATAAAACATCAGATCAGAGAAGAGGGCCGTTTGATACAAGGTCTCATCTTGGGTATAAAAGAAGGTTCTCAGACGCAAGTCTTGGCCTTTGTTTGCGTACAGCCATGTACTCAGTCAGTTCATTGGCTGGCCATTGTCAACGGATTACTGGGGTGTGGCACTCGATACCTATTCTGAAATAACCCTGTTCCTTGGATGGGAACTCTGGAATTAGCAGTGGTTTTCCGCTTTGCTAGATTTATAAAGTTACCTATGGATTTGAAAACATCCTTACATCCTGATCTTATTTCATATCTTGCTCTTTAAAAGCAGCCCACGCATCAAGAGTGCAACACTTTACTGCTCTCTGGCAATGACTTTGCCTTTGACAGCACATTCTGAAGCAGCACTACAAGATCATACAAACTGCTTTGCTGAGGCTGCTTGTACATTGGGCTTACCTTCAGCCGAACAAAAACTGAAGATATGTACCAGCCAGCTCCTCAACAACAACTGAAGATATGTACCAGCCAGCTCCTCAACAACTTTCCCAAAGAGCCATCAGTAAGCTTGGAAGATACCACACTCCAAGCTGCCAAACAGTTTACTTATCTTGGCAGCATGTTAAACAATCAAGTGCAAATCAATCACAGAGTGGATGTGTGAATTAAGAAAGCCAGTGCAGCATATGGTTGCTTTCATCACTGAATCTGGAAGCAACATGAAATCTATTTAGGTGCAAATCTAAATCTATAATGCCGTTGTCCTCATGATATTGCTCTACAGGTGTGAAACATGGACCTGTTATCAATGGCACATTAAAAAGCTTGGAAGTTTCCACTTGTGACACCGACAATGACTGCTGGGCACCAAATGGCAGGACCAGGTGTCCCACACAGTCGTCTTAGTGCAAGCTGGTTCGGCTGATATTGAGGATCATTTGATTTTGATTCGTTAGCAGCTGAGATGGACTGGTTATGTAATTTGTATGCCTGAGACCCATTTATCAAAACAAATTCTACATATGAATTAAGATCTAGCAACTACAGACACGGAGTGCAGATGAAACACTTCTTAAGATACTCAAACAAAATCTGCACCCAAGAAATATTTCTGACGCTATCTTTGAGCATTACATGGTGCCAGGCTGTCAGAGTAGCTGTCCATGACTTTGATAAGAACTGCATTGCACAGCTGGGAGCACAGTGTCATGTTCGGAAACATGAAGCTCAATCAACACAAACTGACAAATGACTCTGGTCAGTGCAGTCAATGTTGTTCTTCCTGAATCAGTCTACGGAGACATAAGATGATCCACTCATACAAAGTGTAATTGCTGACGTAGTCCTTGAAATCAAGGATCCAGAACTTATTTATTGTCGAGGTCCAAATTTCTTGGTCAAGGTATAGTCATAGTTCAGACACCAGAGAAGAAAATAAAAAATAACAATAATGATAAGTAAAGAAAGATTTCGGGGTCTACTCAAAAGCATGTGGCAGTCTGCATTTGGCCCATGGTGCACCTATTAACTACCCCTGGTCTATCAGATCCAGTTTTGGAGCCCTCTCTACACTTTCAGCTGGATGCAATCAACACTGCCACACCTCCTACCCCCTGATTCCCCACTCTTGGCTCATGTGCCGCCAAATACCCATCTGGTGACAACTGTGCCAAAACTAATCCAGCATCATCAACCAACGAGATTAGAGAAACTGCTTTCTTTTACCTCCCCATCAATGTATTTTTCCAGGCAGATGGCACAGTCAGATGTTGAACTGCTGCTTAGTGTGTCCAGAGCTCCACAGCTTCCTTCACGGTGACCCTTACTTTTGGACTTGAACTTCCTGGTTTCCATCTTTTCCAGTGCCTGCACTGCAAGCCTGTTCATGGAATTCTACAATATAAAACACAATGGTGCTGCTTGAGGGATTGAGGCAATTGGAATAGCAGAAAAATAATGCTGTTCCTAACCATTAACATCTGTAACGATATCCCTCAGGCCGAGATGGGTGTCAAGTCTCATAAGCAAAGCAGATCCTGATTAGGCTTCTCTCTATGTGGGAGACACCCTGGAAATGAAATGCACTACAGGGAGGAGTGTGGGTAATCAACTTAGCACTGAGCTAAACATTCTCTGTACAAACAGAACACAGTCCTAACCAGTTAAAACACAAAAACAAAAAACCAACCAAACACCCATGCGTGTGCGAGCACGCACCACACACAGCACTTGAAGAGAAGTAGTTTTCCAAACCTGAAAAAAAATGAGTAAAACTGATTGAGAGAAAAAATTTAAACAGAAAAATGTGAGTGATAATTGGAATTGTTTAAGAATATTTTATTTTGCTAGATCCCCAAAACACCTACAGTTCTACAATCACAAAAGAAGACTTCCTCAATTAAAAAGCCATTCTGACTAAAAAGAGGAATGAAAGCACCACTACAAAACAGAAAAATATATTTAGCAAATGAGGAAATTGATAGCAATAACTATAAAATAGAAATTGATAAAGGAAGTCAAAAGTGCCAAGGAAAAGTCTTTCGATAGATTGACAGAGTGAGACAGGAACCCAGAAATCACCTACTACAAGGCAGGTCCCACAAGGAAAACAACAGAACACCATTGGCCATCACGTGTAGCCCCCAGCTAAAACCTCTCCTGCACGTCAGCGATCTACAACCTATCCTGGAAAACGATCCCTCACTCTCACAGACTTTGGGAGACAGGCCAGTCCTCACTTACAGACAGCCCCCCCATCCTGAAGCAAATACTCACCAGCAATTACACACCACATCACAGAAACAATAAAAGGAATAATGAAAGGGGAAAAAAATCCCAGTAATAAGCCTGTTACTAGAAATGGTAAAACTGTCAATCAGAAGAGGCAAGTATTCAAGACATACTTTTGTTCTCTATTTGGAGAAAAAGACCAATGAGAAAATACTTTCTAGTTTGACAGTTACTAGGTAAGATGTTATACAGCATCTATTAAAAGGACAGACAGACTCAGGCCATTTAAACCCAGCGGTCTCAATTCTTTGTAAGCTGGGCTCAATTCAAAGTTAAGGCTGCATGTCTGTCACGAAGGTCACAGATTCCATGAGTTTCTGTGACCGCTGCAGCGGCCAGTGCGGCTGGCTCCAGAGGTGGGGCAGTCTCAGGCTACCACCCCCTCACACTCCCAGCAGCGGTAGTTTGGGTGTGGGAGGGGACACAGGACTGGGGTGCATGGCGGCACTTACCTCAGGAGGGCTTTCCGGAAGTGACTGATACGTGTCTGCAGCTCCTAGGTGGAGCAGTTCTGCATGATGCTCCTGCCTGTAGACACCCAACCTCTGCAACTCCCACTGGCTGCAGTTCCTGGCCAATGGGAGCTGTGGAGCCATCACTTATGGCAGGGGCAGCACACGGAGCTCCCTTAGCCTTCACTCCCTCTAGGAGCAGCAGGGACATGCCGGCCACTTCCACGGAGCCTTGAGGAGCCGGGTAGGGAGCCTACCAGCCCTGCCAACCCTCCTACCCCACCACCACTGGGGGTTCCAGGCCACACACCCCACCCCAAAGCACCTGTGGGCTCCCAGTCCAAGTTTTAGTTAGGGGTATATAGTACAAGTCATGGACAGGTTATGGGCTGTGAATTTTTGTTTACTGCCCATGACCTGTCCATGACTTTTACTAAAAATTATCTGTGACTAAAGCATAGCCTTATTCAAAGTACATGTGCTGTAATTCAGACATCTAGGAAGAAATAATGTAAGTTACACACACAGGATGGAAGAATGTATTTTGGAAAGCACGGGCTCTGAGAAGAACTTAGGGGTCAAATGGACAACCCATTGAACTGCATTCGTGTATTCGTGTGAATGATGACCAGGAAGGTGGTACCACCTGAGTATATGGAACTGGTGAAACCATTATTGAAAACTGCGCCCGGATCAGGATCCATCTTTCAAAAAAGGATGTTGAAAAACTGGAAAGCGGTCAGAAAAGAGTTTCAAGAATGATCTGAGGTCTGGAAAATCTGCCTTACACAGTGAGAAGCTAAGAAGATCAGTCTGTTTGGTTGACCCAAGAGAAGATAAGAGGTGACATGATTGCAATTTATAAGCACTTACATGGGGAGAAAATTTTAGATAGTACAGGGCTTTTTAATCTCACATACAAAGGCATAACAGGATCCAATGGCTGGAAGCTGAAGCTAGAAAACAAATGTACACCTTATTTCCAGTCTGAATTTAACTGTGAGGGTAATTGCCATTAGAACAACTTAAGGGATGTGGTAGATTCTCCATCATATGAAATATTTAAATCAAGATTGAATGTCTTTCTAAAAGACCTGCTTTAGCTCAGCCAGATGATACGGCCTTGACACAGGAATTAATGGGTAAAATTCAATGGCCTGTGTTGTGCAGGAAGTTGTACTAGATGATCATATGGTTCCTTATGGCTTTTAAATCTCTGAATCTATGACCCAATATGGGATATACTCTTTTATAGGAACAACAAGGAGTCCGATGGCACATTAAAGACTAATAGATTTATTTCAGCATAAGCTTTTACGGGTAAAAACTTCACTTCTTCAGATGCTCATTCACCTGAATGTCTACTAATGTTACATGTGCCAGCAATGCCTCTCTGCCACGTACATTGGCCAAACTGCTACCCAAGATCCATAAACCTGGAAACCCCGGATGCCCCATCATCTCAGGCATCGGCACTCCTACAGCAGGATTATCTGGCTATTTGGAGTCTCTCCTCAGACCCTACGCTACCAGCACTCCTAGCTATCTTCAAGACACCACAGACTTTCTGAGGAAACTACAATGCATTGGTGATCTTCCTGAAAACACCATCCTGGCCACCAGGGATGCAGAAGCACTTTATACCAATATTCCACATGAGGATGGACTACAAGCTGTCAAGAACAGTATCCCTGATGAGGCCACGGCACACCTGGTGGCTGACCTTTGTGACTTTCTCCTCACCCACAACCATTTCAGATTTGGGGACAACTTATACCTTCAACTCACTGGCACTGCTATGGGTACCCGCATGGCCCCAAAGTTTGCCAACATCTTTATGGCTGACTTACAGCAACGCTTCCTCAGCTCTCGTCCCCTAGCGCCCCTCCTCTACTTGCGCTACATTGATGACATCTTCATCATATGGACCACGGGAAGGAGGCCCTTAAAGAATTCCACCTGGATTTCAACAATTTCCACCCCACCATCAACCTCAGCCTGGATCAGTCCACACAAGAGATCCACTTCCTGGACACTACAGTGCAAATACGTGATGGTCACAAACACCACCCTATATCGGAAACCTACTGACTGCTATACTTACCTACATGCCTCCAGCTTCCATCCAGGACACATCACACGATCCATTGTCTACAGCCAAGCCCTAAGATACAACTGAATTTGCTCCAATCCCTCAGACAGAGACAAACACCTACAAGATCTTTATAAAGCATTCTTAAAACTACAATACCCACCTGGGGAAGTGAGGAAACAGATTGACAGAGCGAGACAGGTACCCAGAAATCACCTACTACAGGACAGGCCCCACAAGGAAAATAACAGAACACCACTAGCCATCACATATAGCCCCCAGCTAAAACTCTCCTGCACATGTCAACGATCTACAACCTATCCTGGAAAACGATCCCTCACCCTCACAGACTTTGGGAGACAGGCCAGTCCTCACTTACAGACAGTCCCCCAACCTGAAGCAAATACTCACCAGCAACCACACACCACATCACAGAAACACTAACCCAGGAACCAATCCCTGTAGCAAACCTCATTGCCTACTCTGTTCCCATATCTACTCTAGTGACACCATCAGAGGACCCAACCACATCAGCCACACCATCAGAGGCTCATTCACCTGCATGTCTTCTAATGTGATATATGCCATCATGTGCCAGCAATGCCCCTCTGCCATGTACATTGGCCAAACCGGACAGTCCCTATGTAAAAGAATAAATGGACACAAATCTGACATCAGGAATGGTAACACACAAAAACCAGTGGGAGAACACTTCACTCTTCCTGAACATTCCATAACAGATTTGAAAGTAGCTGTACTTAACAAAAAAAACTTCAGAAACAGACTTCAAAGAGAAACAGCAGAACTAAAATTCATTTGCAAATTTAACACCATTAATTTGGGCTTGAATAGGGACTGGGAGTGGCTAGCTTATACAGAAGCAGCTTTGCCTCTTCTGGAATTGACACCTTCTCATCTACTGTTGGGAGTGGACTACATCCACCCTGATCGAATTAGCCCTATCAGCACTGGTTCTCCACTTGTGAAGTAACTCCCTTCTCTTCATGTGTCAGTATATTTATGTCTGCATCTGTAACTTTCACTCCATGCATCTGAAGAAGTGAGGTGTTTACCCATGAAAGCTTATGCTCAAAATAAATCTATTAGTCTTTAAGGTACCACTGGATTCCTTGTTGTTTTTGTGTATACAGACTAACACAGCTACCCCCCGATACTTGACTACTCTTTTATAGGTCAGTGCAGACCTAAGTTCCCTTTAAGCTGTGCAGCAGGCTATCAAGGGCCACACAGGCGGGGGGACTGGCACCTCTCCTCCAGCTCTGGAGCACCTGTGGTGAGAAAGGGCTGTGGGGGGGCCCCTCTCTCCAGGTTGCAGCACCAGGGCAGCCTACACCCCAAACCCCTCCTGGCCACTATGGATGTAGAAGCCCTCTACACCAACATTCCACACAAAGACAGACTACAAGCTATCAGGAACAGTATCCCCGATAATGTCACGGCAAACCTGGTGGCTGACCTTTGTGACTTTGTCCTTACCCACAACAATTATTTCACATTTGGGGACAATATATACCTTCAAGTCAGCGGCACTGCTATGGGGTACCCACATGGCCCCACAGTGTGCCAACATTTTTATGGCTGACTTAGAACAACGCTTCTTTAGCTCTCGTCCCCTAACGCCCCTACTCTACTTGCGCTACACTGATGATATCTTCATCGTCTGGACCCATGGAAAAGAAGCCCTTGAGGAATTCCACCATGATTTCAACAATTTCCATCCCACCATCAACCTCAGCCTAGACCAATCCACACAAGCAGTCCATTTCCTGGACACTACTGCACTAATAAGCGATGGTCATATAAAAATCACCAGAAACCTATACCAGAAACCTACTGACCGCTATTCTTACTTACATGCCTCCAGCTTCCATCAAGGACACACCACACGATCCATTGTCTACAGCCAAGCCCTAAGATTCAACCGCATTTGCTCCAATACCTCAGATAGAGACAAACACCTACAAGATCTCTATCAAACATTCTTAAAACTACAATACCCATCTGGGGAAGTGTCAGAGCCAGAAGAGTACTCAGAAGTCACCAACTATAGGATAGGCCCAACAAAGAAAATAACAGAACGCCACTAGTTGTCACCTTCAGTCCCCAACTAAAATCTCTCCAGTGCATCATCAAAGATCTACAACCTATCCTTAAAAATGATCCCTCACTCTCTCAGATCTTGGGAGACAGACCAGTCCTTGCCTACAGACAGCCCCCCAACTGGAAGCAAATACTTTCCAGCAACCACACACCACACAACAGAAACACTAACCCAGGAACCTATCCTTGCAACAAAGCCCGATGCCAACTCTGTCCACATATTTATTCAACTGACACCATCATAGGACGTAACCACATTAGCCACACCATCAGTGGCTCGTTCACCTGCACACCTACCAATGTGATATATGCCATGTGCCAGCAATGCCCCTCTGCCATGTACATTGGCCAAACAGGACAGTCTCTAGGCAAAAGAATAAATGGACACAAATCTGACATCAGGAATCATAACATTCAAAAACCAATAGGAGAATACTTCAGCCTCTCTGGCCACTCAGTAACAGATTTAAAAGTGGCAATTTTGCAACAGAAAAGCTTAAAAAACAGATTCCAACAAGTAACTGCTCAGCTTGAATTAATATGCAAACTAGATACCATTAACTTGGGTTTGAAGAGAGACTGGGAGTGTCTGGGTCAATGCACATATTGAATCTATTTCCCCATGTTAAGTATCCTCACACCTTCTTGTCAACTGTCCCAATGGGCCATCTTGATTATCACTAAAGTTTTTTTCTCCTGATAATAGCTCATCTTAATTAATTAGCCTCTTACACTCCACCTTTTCATGTTCTCTGTATGTACGTGTATCTATTTATCTATCTTTCTTACTATATGTTCCATTGTATGCATCTGATGAAGTGGGCTGTAGCCCACGAAAGCTTATGCTCAAATAAATTTGTTAGTCTCTAAGGTGCCACATGTACTCCTTTTCTTTTTGCAGATACAGACTAACACGGCTGCTATTCTGAAACCTATCCTTTGTTAGAATTCATCAACACCACTCTGATCAGTTTCTCTCCCTCCTCCACGTGGGAATAACTACACAGTTTCTGTAGCACTCCCAGCCCAAGGATCAACTTATCAAGCACAGCAAAATATAGCAGGTCTCTTAGTAAAGTTCCACATCTTTTCAAAGTGCTGTGCATCTTTGGATAATACCCTTTTCACAAAGATTGTTTTTCCAGACACTGAACCCTTCTCTCTCGTCAACAGCACTGACCCAACTTTCTAGAAGAGGCAGAGGCAGCAGTCAGAGTGCAAGGAAAGTATCATTATTGATCCTGAGCTCAGGCAGCTCTTACCTGACTTCGTCGCTGCTTCAGTTTGATCTTGACAAGAAGAATGAGGCAAACGAGAGAGACCACCACAAAAAAGGCGAGGAAAATCCCCATGTCAAAGTACTCTGTGGGTTGCTTAGAAGTGAAGAAGACAAAAGAAGTTTAACTTACCTCCCCAGGCAGATCACATTCAAATCCATTGCTAGGCCCTTCAAATCCATTTCCCCCTTCTCTAATTTCTTGATAATTATGACTTCCATGAATGCACTGTGGGCATGAACTACATTGTTGGAAAAAGCCACTGCATATGTTAGCCTCTCTCTTGACCCATTGCTCATGAGCCCTGATGCATGAGTCAGAATCTTAAGTCAATACCTTTGAGTGGGGTCATCTAATGTTATTTTATAAGATGCCATACACTTTATAGTGAAGAGTCAGGGGCATACTCTCCGTGCAGGGATATAGTGAACAATCAGAAAAAAAAAATGGGAGGAAGTCGCATTTATCACAGGAACATAAGCGTGTGATGGGCCACAGTTATGACCAGCCTTAGAATATAAAGGTTTACAGCAGCTCTGAACTCAATGCTGGTTCTACAAACAACAGGTTTCACCAGAGTGAATCACAGTTACCAACAGCTCCAGTGGGTTTTTGGTATAATTCAATTTCTGAAGCAAGTAAAATCAACATGTCTGAGTCCACAGCGAAGTACCGATTGCTCAAATGAGTCATGCTTCCTAACACAGCTGGTGCTTTAGGAATACAGTAAAAATGAACTAGAAACTTGGTCTACATGGATTTTTATAAAAACAAGGAGTCCAGTGGCACCTTAAAGACTAACAGATTTATTTGGGCATAAGCTTTCATGGGTAAAAACCCACTTCTTCAGATGCATCAGGCTGTCAGATGCATTTCGTTTGTTACCCATGAAAGCTTATGCCCAAATAAATCTGTTAATTGTTAAGATGCCACCAGACTCCTTGTTGTTTTTGTGGATACAGACTAACACACTACCCCTCTGATACTTGGCACTGATTTTTATGTTCGCTTTTCTCATATAAACTACATGTAGGAAGTGTTCAAGATGTCTTGGGAATATCTATTCTAGATTGGAAAGTGAATAAAGTCTCAGATTTCTTTGTTAATCCATGTGTGAAAAATATAATCAAGAAATCTTCACTAACATCAGACTACTTTCCTGGGAATTCATCCCTGTAGAATACAATAATTAGCTTTTTTTTTTTTTAAATTTAAATGGTTTTGTTTTCTTTATTAATGGACAATTATAATACAAATCCCCCCCATCCCTGTGTAATAAATACAGGGCCCAGACTGTGAACCTCCTCCTTAACACTGGTGAGATGTTACTCACTTGAGAAATCCCATGGAAGTCAGTGATACTCTTTGAGTGAGTAACTAACTGTTCTCCAGTCAGCACTCATGAAAAGCATCGCACTACATGTTATCAATCAATAACAGGTGCTACATGAAGCAACAGCAACGCAATCCCCTCTGCACACTAAGTCTCACCCGTGGGGGCCGGTGCTGAATCCTTGCTCGTGCCACTTTCTGCTTGTTAACTATGTTCATCAGTTTGACAGCATCAGCCCCCTTCACATACACCACTGGCCTCTTCAAAGGGTCTTCTGAGCCCTTGTTTAGCTAGAAGAGAACACAGTAAAATTCCATTAAATAGATTTATTTCAGACCAGCAATTATCTTTTCAAGAGAAGGAGAAGAGACCATGGTGAATGAAGATAGCACTTGATACACTACCACCACTTGTCCTTTTATATGCATCCTTTCATCTGAGAATTTCAAAACACTTTACAAACTTAAAATTAAGTTAAAAAGTTGAGTTAAAATTAGGGCTGCCGATTAATTGTAGTTAACTCATGCAATTATCTCAAAAAAAATTAATCACCATTTAAAAAATTTATCATGATTAATCACAGTTTTAATTGTGCTGTTAAACAATAGAATACTAATTAAAATTTGTTAAATATTTTTGGATGTTTTTCTACATTTTCAAATATAATGATTTCAATTACAACACAATACAAAGTCTACAGTGCTCACTTTATATTATTTATTACAAATATTTGCACTGTAAAAATGATAACATAGTATTTTTCAATTTTCCTCATACAAGTACTGTAGTGAAATCTCTATTGTGAAAGTGCAACTTACAAATGTAGATTTTTTTTGTTACATAATTGCACTCAAAAACAAAACAATGTAAAACTTTAGAGCCTACAAGTCTACGCAGTCCTACTTCTCGTTTAGCCAATTGTTAAGACAAACAAGTTTGTTTACATTGACAGGAGATACTACTGCTTGCTTCTTATTTACAATGTCACCTGAAAGTGAGAACAGGCATTCACATGGCACTGTTGCAGCTGCACTGCAAGATATTTACATGCCAGATGTGATAAAGATTCATACGTCTCTTCATGCTTCATCCACCATTCCAGGGGACAAGCATCCATGCTGATGACTGGTTCTGCTCGATAACGATCCAAAGCAGTGCAGACTGATGCATGTTCATTATCATCATCTGAGTCAGATGCCACCAGCAAAAGGTTGATTTTCTTTTTTAGTGGGTCTTGTTCTATAGTTTCCGCCACAGAGTGTTGCTCTTTTAAGCCTACTGAAACATGCTCCACACCTAATCCCTCTCAGATTTTGGAAGGCACTTAAACCTTGTGTTGAGTGCTGTTACTATCTTTAGAAATCTCACATTGGTATCTCTGCGTTTTGTCAAATCTACAATGAAAGTGTTCTTGAAACGAACAACATGTGATGGGTCATCATCTGAGACTGCTATAACATAAAATATATGGTAGAATGCGGATAAAACAGAGCAGGAAACATACAATTCTCCCCTAAGAGTTCAGTCACAAATTTAATTAATGCATTTTTTTTAAACAAACATCATAGTGGTGAAGCATGAAGGGGCATACGAATGTTTAGCCTATCTGACACGTAAATACCTTTCAATGCCGACTACAAAAGTGCCATGCGAACGCCTGTTCTTTCAGGTGACACTGTAAATAAGAAGTGGGCAGCATTATCTCCTGTAAATGTAAACAAGCTTGTTTGTCTGAGCGATTGGCTGAACAAGAAGTAGGACTGAGTGGACTTGCACGCTCTAAAGTTTTACATTGTTTTGTTTTTGAATAGTTTCTTTATATACAAAATTCTACATTTGTAAGTTCAATTTTCATGCTAAAGAGATTGCACTACAGTACTTCTAATGGGGGAACTAAAAAATACTATTTCTTTTGTTTATTACAGTGCAAATATTTGTGATCAACAATACATATATACTGTACACAAATTGAAATTGTAGAAAACATCCAAAAATATTTAAATAAATGATATTCTATTATTGTTTAACAGTGTGATTAATAGTGCTATTAATTATTTTAATCGTGCAGTTAATATTTCTTTTTTAATCACTTGACAGCCCTAGTTAAAACTGAATTAATTTTTCAGTTAAAAAATCACAAAGTGAGGAAAAGTAAAAGTTAATCTCTTTAACAGCAATTTTTACTCAGCTGCAATACGTATGTTTTAATTGTGCAAATTTTAGCATAGTAATACATTAAACTTCATGCTTAAGAACAAGAATAGAAATACTTTGTATATTCCAAAAATATTAACTTGGCTGCAGTGTACATTTTCAAACCTTTTGTGGTTTTTAAACTATATAGTTTTAATGTTATACTATCAATTTTTGTATTTACGTTTCCTAGGCTTTCTACAACAATTGAGGACTTTTGAGCTTGTAGAACAGGGATGGGCAAACAACAGCCCGTGGGATTGCCATTGGCTGGGAACGGAGAACCACAGCCAATGGGAGCTTCGGGGGAAGTTGCCGCAGGCAAGGGTAGCTCGTGGAGCCCTCTGCTTGCCTCCTCCTACCAAGGGACACATGGGCTTGGTGCCAGCCGCTTCCGGGAGCAGTGCGGGGCCAGGGCAGACAGGGAGTGTGCCTTAGCCCCACGGTGTGTTGCTGCCACTCTAGAGCCACTCCAGGTAAGTGGCACCGGGCTGGAGCCCACACCCCGAACCTCTCCTGCACCCCAACCCCCTGCCCTGACTCCCTCCCACACTCCCCACCCCCTCCCTGCACCCCAACCCCTTGCCCTGAGCCCCCTCCTGCACCCCGCACCTCTCCTGCACCCCAACCCCTTGCCCTGAGCCCCTTCCTGCATATTGCACACCCTCCCGCACCCCAACCTCCTGCCCTCGCCCTACATTCATGGCCCTGCATGCAATTTCCCCACCCTCGGGCCAAAACGTTTGCCCACCTGTGCTGTAGAACGTTTATGCAGCACGCATTTCATCAGCAAAATTCAAGTTCCTAGCTTGTGAGCCCTTTGACTTATGAGCTAATAAGTTCTTCCGTCTTCAACAGCAGAGCTTGTAAACTCACTGATATAGTTATTTGGCTTCTAATGTTTATTTGAACCAACAGGTACACACTTGGGTCTTAATCTGCAAAGACTTATGCACATGTGTAGACAATCTGAATTTACCATACATGTCTTCATGTAATGGAGGAATCCTCTGTAATGTAGAGACTAACTTGAAGCATCAACCATAGCCACAAGCATAGCTGAAACTATGAATTTTGGCATACAAAGTGCTTCCCCTATAAGTGTCCTGGGAACACTGCACAAACCTATTTGAGTACTAAAGTACCCAACCGTAGCAACCTCTAAGCATATATTATGTAACAGAGTGGGAAAAAAATCCAGACTAAAGGATTCCTGTTACAAAATAACATATATGCAGTACATTCAAATGGTCTAATCTGACACAAAAAGAAACGGAGTATTTGTGGCACCTTAGAGACTAACAAATTTATTTGAGCATAAGCTTTCGTGAGCTACAGCTCACTTCATCGGATGCATTTGGTGGAAAAAACAGAGGGGAGATTTATATACACACACACACACACACACACACACACACACACACACACACACACACAGAGAGAGAGAGAGAGAGAGAGAGAGAGAACATGAAATAATGGGTTTTATCATACACACTGTAAGGAGAGAGATCACTTAAGATGAGCCATCACCAGCAGCAGGGGGGGAAAAGGAGGAAAACCTTTCATGGTGACAAGCAAGGTAAGCTATTTCCAGCAGTTAACAAGAACATCTGAGAAACAGTGGGGGGTGGGGTGCGGGGGGGAGAAATAACATGGGGAAATAGTTTTACTTTGTGTAATGATTCATCCATTCCCAGTCTCTATTCATGCCTAAGTTAATTGTATCCAGTTGGAAAATTAATTCCAATTCAGCAGTCTCTCGTTGGAGTCTGTTTTTGTTTTGTTGAAGGATAGCCACCCTCAGGTCTGTAATCGAGTGACCGGAGAGACTGAAGTGTTCTCCGACTGGTTTTTGAATGTTATAATTCTTGACGTCTGATTTGTGTCCATTTATTCCTTTACGTAGAGACTGTCCAGTTTGAACAATGTACATGGCAGAGGGGCATTGCTGGCACATGATGGCATATATCACATTGGTAGACAGTGTGTATGATAAAACCCATTGTTTCATGTTCTCTGTGTGTGTATATCAATCTCCCCTCTGTATTTTCCACCAAATGCATCCGATGAAGTGAGCTGTAGCTCACGAAAGCTTATGCTCAAATAAATGTGTTAGTCTCTAAGGTGCCACAAGTCCTCCTTTTCTTTTTCCGAATACAGACTAACATGGCTGCTACTCTGAAACCTGTCATTAATCTGACACAGAAGAACCATGAGATAGGTAAAGGCACAAGGCCTGACTAGAAGCAGACAGAGATGCAGCTATCCTTGTAACTGCTATACCCTTACACACTAACGTGGTCCTCAGGCATAAAAAGCTTGCTAATGTCTTCAAGGACTTCACCAAACTGCTTCTAGCCATCCAACAATGCCTGGGACAGGAGAGCCCTGGAGGTGATTACCACCTCCGATGACAGCAATCATATGTTTTCTAGCTATAGTAATACCAAGGAGAACAAAACCATGTTCTAGAACAAAAGGAGTCTCATATACATGAAGGGTAATGCTCATGAAAGGTTTCAGAGTATCAGCCGTGTTAGTCTGTATTCGCAAAAAGAAAAGGAGTACTTGTGGCACCTTAGAGACTAACAAATTTATTTGAGCATAAGCTTTCGTGAGCTACAATGAAGTGAGCTGTAGCTCACGAAAGCTTATGCTCAAATAAATTTGTTAGTCTCTAAGGTGCCACAAGTGCTCATGAAAGGATAGGCAAACTCAGAGCGATAACCATCCCAAAATTCCCACTTACAGGATTTTAGTTCAGGGTCTTAACCTGTGTCAGGAGGTGACACAGAAATGGCTACATGCGGAGCTGCACAGGCTAAATTGTAGTTCCCTTTAAGTGATGGCTGGGAGCAGAAGGTAAGCTTGTAACAACTCATGGGACAGAAAAAAATGGGGCCATTCTCTTCTATACATAATGTGCAGGCTGTGGCAGAATAAAATGACTGATCAACTTAGCAGGTGTTTGTCTGCACAGCAGGATTCTTTGTTTAGAGTTTGCAGGCTCTGACATTGAGAGCTTATCCATTAAATCTAGGCTTGCTTGATATGATCAAAGGAAGCCTTAGGGTAGTAAAAAAGGCTTGCGGGAAGCCCTCCTTTTTCTTTTCTCTCAGGGTGGGGGGATGGAAGAGGGAGTTCTCATCCTTAGATTACTCTTGCAAACCTGTGTCATGGCCTTTAATCAGGACAAGGAGGCTTTAGAAGTGAAGGCACTGGATGCAGCAGCTGAGAGTGTCAAAGTCCTTTTTAAGTAACTGTTATAAATGCATTTTTTCCACTAAGGATCTCTGAGACCACTGTATGGGCAGAGCCAAAATTATCCCACTTTTCGTTGAGTTAAAAAACAACAAGTAGTGTAGCATATATGCTGGTATGTTTCTACTAAGCATTTTGTACTCACTACCTCTTCCAAAGAGGTTAGAACTAAAAAGGATATATCGTCCTTGGTTTTCTTTTTCTTGAGAGAGGAATACTAGCAGAGAAGTCAGGGCACTGAGTTCTCTCTTAATGCCAGGTTTCAGAGTAGCAGCCGTGTTAGTCTGTATTCGCAAAAAGAAAAGGAGTACTTGTGGCACCTTAGAGACTAACAAATTTATTAGAGCATAAGCTTTCGTGAGCTACAGCTCACTTCATCGGATGCATCCGATGTAGCTCACGAAAGCTTATGCTCTAATAAATTTGTTAGTCTCTAAGGTGCCACAAGTACTCCTTTTCTCTTAATGCCAACACCTTATCTACTTTCAGGACAAGTTAATTAAATATCCCTTATGACAAGCGCTCCAGATTCTGAGCCCAAGTCTGCAGGAGAATAGTCAGAGGAAGAAGGGGATTCATTTTTCTACAAAGATGTCTACTTATCTGGAGACTCTCAGAAGCTTTTCTATAAAATTTATCAGGACATCTTGGAAGCCACCTTTTTCCTAGGAGAGTAGCTCAAGGAGGACAGGGAAAAATTTGTGGGGGTCACTTAGATCCATGCTCAGGACCAATTCCCAGAGATCACCAGAGTAGCTTGATAAGAAAATTGGTGGCTTGAGAAAGAAGTGGCAGGTGCAGACTTATCCTATATCATCTTTAAAGCACTTACCAGGGGTTGTAACGTGACCACACATGAAGCACCACATTAAGGAAACCAGTGTCTTCAGGTGGAGTAATATCCCTGAAAGGAACGATTCCAAGGCACTGGGGGTTGTCAAGGGTGGTAGTACTGAATATGGTGATAGGCATTTGGGGCACTGCATTTGATGGCCCAGCCATCATGCAAGCAGAGGGCAGATTCCCATTGAGCAGATTCTGACCACACGTCCAACAGGCCCTAGCTCTGTCCATGTCTGTACTGGATATCATGCCACTTTCTCCTGGAACCTGACTGCTCCCTTGCCTGCAGCGAGGGGAGCAGCATGCAGTGAAGCACTGACTTCAGTCCGTCATCCACCCCTGCAAGACCCTTCCTGTTCAGCAGTGACCGCCCATAGGGCTGTTGCTCGCTATTTTTGTACTAGCGTGTCTGCATCCAGGTGACACCACTACCCCTGCTGGCCCAGAAACAGACTAACGATGAGGAAAAACGAGAAGATCAGGAGAATAGAGAAAGGAGGGCTGTCAACAGAACTTACAGGTGCGGGACTAAATCCTCAAGATCAGAATGGAGCTAATGAGAAGCTGTGTGCTGTGGCACAGAAGCAGCAGACTGGGCCTATGAGGAGGCAGTTGGAAGGTTTATATAGGGAGAGCAGTTTAGGCACCAACATTCTGAGGGTTTCACTTGCTTCTGTGGCCAGTGAGTTTCCACAGTAGAGGATTTCTTCCATGTGTGAAAATCAAGATTTACTCATGCAAGTAAATGTTGCAGAATCAGGACCCAAGTTACATGTAAGTGATCTGTTTTAAGATTTTACACATCCACTTGCAGATAGTCTCTAATATACATGTTCTGTACTCAATTTTCAAACACATATTTCTTCCAGAATTGAAGCCAGTTCTTTCAAACCTAATCATGCAGGCTTTTATCCATGAGGACTATACACAGGCCCAATTTAAACTTTCATACTTGAGCTATTTTTGTCGTAGCCCTGTTCAAAAAAAAGCATAGTTAGAATTTTTTTCCACACTTGTAAAAGTATTTTCCTGCTCCCATAACTCAGAACTGGCCGAAGAGATTTTGCTCAAACTTCCGACAAAAAGTGAATAAAAGTGACACACTCAAAACCAACACCTCTAGCAAGAGGCAAAGCCTGGAAAATGTCAGTCCAAAAAGTGAGAAAACAGGGGTATAAAACAGAAAACATTTTGCAACCTAAACTGCAGGGGCTGCTGCTAGAGGGCACTACACTGAAGCATCCCTTCCACCCTGTACATCAAATGCTCTCCCTTTGAGATGAGGGGGGTGAAGGGAGCATCCTAGACAACACAGCAATGGATTACAACAGTGTCTCAAAAAAAGGAGTGAAAAGGCTGAGGTGGTACTTAGTGCGTGTGTATGCTGGGCAAGGGGAGTACTCACCTCCCCGCTTTCCTGGGACCTCACCCCCTCCACCGGAAAAAAAGTAAATAGAAATGCAGCAGATTAAAAAGTAGGAAACAAGACAGACTTCTCTGGCTTTACCATTCCCCATCACTCTCTGTCAGGGTACTTGCTTGAAGAGTGGGAGGGAAAAACCCAAATACCACATCCCCAGAGAGAAGAAGAACAGGTGTGTCTATTGTAGGACAGCTTTATTATGAGAGCAAAGAACACAGCTCATGATTCACAGAGTTTGGTGTACAGCCCTAACAGTGAGGGTAAAGCTCATAGAGACTGGGATAAACCTGGGCTCCCTGCTTTGTACCTGGTCAATGGCATCTGGGTTTTCAGACACATCAAAGATGACAGCTGTGGCTCCTCGCTGCACTGCCCGCTTTGCCTGCAATGAGAAAAAGATAATGCCCCTTAACACCTCCCAAAAGGGAAATGTCCCCTCTGCCCCCTAGCTCTTCCCATTCCAGCAACCAGTGCCGCTGTTAGGCATAAACAGACTAAGCATGCTTAGGGCCCTGAGCAGTTCAGGGGGCTCTCTATTTGCTTTATTAGTACGTGTCTGGGGGGGGGTCATTCCTGCTTTGGGCCCCCAAGGAGCTCGCACTGCCTCTGCCAGCAGCAGCCTTTTTCCCACTTCACATGCTGGGCAGAAAGTAAACAAGATTTAAATGTTGTTTTTATTTCCATATAATCAATTCAGAAGGCAATGGCAAACGCAGGGATAACAATCTCTAGTGCAGGGAGGAGCCAACCACTCCAGGGCATCCATGGTGCCCTTCCCAGCCCCACTCATGCTCCTTTTGAGCAAGTTAATAGTCTCAGATGAAATTTAAACTTTTTAAAAAACATTTCTTAGAACTGAAAAAATTAAGTAACCTGGAGAGAAGCCCCCTCCACAGACCACATAGGAGGGAGGGAGAGCTGTGGGGCTCCAGGAGAAAACCTTTTCTGCAGTGAGGAAGAGGGAAAAGGGTTCACCTTTGGCAGGTCTATAAGGAGACAGGGCCATTATACATGTCACCTTTAAAGTCTCCTAAATCCACTCTCTCTCTGCATTTGTGACAAATTCTGTTCAGTGAGCGTGTATTCCTCAGATGTTTTGAAAGGACAGTGCTATGTCTGTCCACTAGAGGTCAGTCTTACTGCATGCAGCATCTCCACCCACAGAAGATCGATTCTATTCGATTTGTGAAGGGTTTATACCAAGGGACCATAATTCAGAACTGGAGTGACCAAGAGCCAGCTGGGGACACTGTACATATTAAAATCCTCTGGGATAGTGAAATGGGAGCTGCAGGCACCTTTCACTGCAGCTTCTATAAGTGTCTCTGCAACCTCGACTGAAATGCTGTCCTGTAACTTCCTACAGCAAACAGTCATCACTGAATCTTCACACTAGGGAGCTCACACCTCCATTCAGGCATCCATGAAGGACTAGGTTTTCCCCCCCGCTTCCTCCAGAAAACAACAACTATCACGGTAACAGAGAGAAATCACAGGGCCCTGACCCGTTGTAGAGAGACCAATGCAGCAGGTGTTTAAATCCAATAGGAAATAAACAGATGGTACAAACATGCCTTTTATGGAGTAATACTGAGGTTTTACTACATGAAAAAAATTAGCTGCAAGTGTGAAGGACTAACTGGTCATTTTCTCTGCTCCATTCTCTCTTTATTGTGTTTTCATTTAAAACCTAATAAAACACATCAGACAGCACCTGAGGGAAACCAGCTCCCAAGAAAGGGTCTCTGCCTTAGCCCAGCAAATATTTATCTCCTTTGAAGTCAGAACACCTGGCTAATCGCTAATAGCTGTTGGGAATGAAGAGCAAAAAGGAATCAGATCTGGTAACGCTCTTCTTCTTTGCCATGGAGATGTGCCAGTGAAGTGGCAACTCACCCAGGATTGCCCAGAAGGGTTCTCTCACAGATGCCCAGCACTTGCTCAAGTGTTTCAGGGATGTAGACTTTAGAGCCTGTTAGAAAGCAGTTCTTTCTCAGTGTGCGGGGTCACATGTGAAGATCTTCTGAAGTGTGTCTGGGTTTGGTTCATTTTGCATACAATGGTGAACAAGCAGGTTTAAAGTAGGTAACCCAATAAATTACCAAAAACAAAGTTTAGTCACTCATTACTGTCTTGTAGCACAGAATCATAGAAGTCAGAAGCCACTTTGAAAGAAAGCATCCACCCAGAGGTTTCATGCAGTTTAATTAATCCACTTTAAATTCACTGCTTTAGCTCATTTGAATTAAATTTCCTGAGGTCCCTGTGTAGACAAGTTCTTTTTCATAGTTTTTTCTTTTAGTTACAGTTGGTATCATAGAATATCAGGGTTGGAAGGGACCTCAGGAGGTCATCTAGTCCAACCCCCTGTTCAAAGCAAGACCAATCCCCAATTTTACCCCAGATCCCTAAATGGCCCCCGCAAGGATTGAACTCACAACCCTGGGTTTACCGGGCCAATGCTCAAACCACTGAGCTATCCCACCCCCCCAAAAGGAGTACTCTGCAGACTTGAGAAATTTATAATTATTTGATCCTGAGACTCATTAGGTACAATTTTGGGTTGTTGCATCTTGACTTTTTCTCCCCCGGTACATGCTAAAGAACAGAAAGGCCAGTAGCTCTTGAATGTCAAACTCTTACGACTATATTTTCTGTAAGCTGAAGATGACAAAGAACCACAATGCCTCCAGCTACTAGCATCTGAGTACCCGTGGGGCACCACACAACCTTGTGGCATATTTCCAGATAGCATGTTACAATATCTACTGCATGTTGCAGCATTAGAGCACCACTGCAATTGCAAGCTCCTCTTCCACAGACAAATGAGAGGCTCAGCACAGCACTGTATCCAATTGGTATTTTCTAGGCTGGCTGGCATGAGGCTTGGGAGAACCAAGGGATGTTATAGCTACATGAAGAGTAAAAGCTGAGAAATGCTGCTGTATTATCCTCAAATCAGCACTTACTTATAGAGCTGCTGAGCAATGGTATCACAAGTCCAACCACTTTGCCAGGAACAAGATTAGAACAGCTGACATCCTGACTTGAGTGCCCCCACCCCATATCCAACTTCTCTGCATAAACTTTAATGCATTCAGGTCTTTAAAGAAAGTGAGTCCCAGGAACATATTACAACAGCTTTAATTCCTAACCTTAATAATGGTATCAGGGGCATAAGTAACATAGGATCACAGCCCTGGTTCAGGAGATATAGCAAAGCTTTTGATACAGTCTCCCACAGAATTCTTGCCAGCAAGTTAAAAAAGTATGGATTGGATGGATGGACTATAAGGTAGATAGAAAGTTGGCTAGATTGTCAGGCTCAATGGGTAGTGATAAATGGCTTGATGTCTAGTTAGCAGCTGATATCAAGCCAAGTGCCCCAGGGGTTGGTCCTGGGGCCGGTTTATTCAACATCTTTATTAATGATCTGGATGACAGGATTAACTGCACCTTTAGCAAGTTCGCAGATAACACTAAACTGGGGGGAGATGTAGATGTGATGGAGGGTAGAGATAGGGTCCAGGGTGACCTAGACAAATTGGAGGATTGGGCCAAAAGAAATCTGATGAAGTTCAACAAGGACAAGTGCCAAGTTCTGCACTAGGAAGGAAGAATCCCATGCACCGCTACAGGCTGGGGACCGACTGGCTAAGCAGCAGTTCTGGAGAAAAAGACCTGGGGATTACAGAGGACGAGAAGCTGGATATGAGTCAGCACTGTGTCCTTGTTGCCAAGAAGGCCAATGGCATATTGGGCTGTATTAGTAGGAGCATTGCCAGCAGATCAAGGGAAGTGATTATTCCCCTCTATTCAGCACTAATGAGGCCACATCTGGAGTACTGCGTCCAGTTTTGGGCCCCCCACTACAGAAGGCATGTGGACAAATTGGAGACAGTCCACCAGAAGGCAACGAAAATGATCAGGGGGCTGGGGCACATGACTTACGAGGAGAGGCTGAGGGAACTGGGGTTATTTATATTTAGTCTGCAGAAGAGAAGAGTGAGGGAGGATTTGGTAGCAGCCTTCAACTACCTGAAACGGGGTTCCAAAGAGGATGGAGCTAGACTGTTCTCAGTAGTGGCAGATGACAGAACAAGAAGCAATGGTCTCAAGTTGCAATGTGGGAAGTCTAGGTTGGATATTAGGAAAGACTATTTCCCTAGGAGGGTGGTAAAGCACTGGAATGGGTCATCCAGAAAGGTGGTGGAATCTCCATCCTTAGAGGTTTTTAAAGCCCGGCTTGGCAAAGCCCTGGCTGTGATGATTTAGTTGGTATTGGTCCTGCTTTAAGCAGGGGGTTAGACTAGATACCTCCTGAGATCTCTTCCTACCCTAATGTTCTAAGATTCTGTATTAACACATTTGACATGCCCTAAGCATTACAGAGTCTTGATAACACACAACATTACATTGCAACAGCAGCAGAAGAAAGCAGGCCCACTGGTCCCAGTAAAATACAAAATGTAGGATATTATACCACAGAGATCTGGTTGTAGACAAGCCAATCATGGAAACTGGGGTAAAAGAAATGCCACTACACCCTTCTGCAGCAAACTTGCTTGGCTAGTTTCACTTTAATCAATTACACCCATGCAAGGCAGGATTTTTCTAGGCCCCAAGCAAAGGCAGAAAAGTCAACTTTACTTTTAATTCTCACTTGTCACTTTTTTTCCCCCTTTCTCCACCCTTGTTATGCCTATTTCCATAAAACTGGCCACCCAAGCACAAGGCTAACAAGCATGCTGGTTAGCTACTGTTCCCTGAAAGAATGAGTCAAAAGTATGACACAAGTAACCCTCCATCAGTCTACGGACTGGGGATTGGAAGCCCTGTCTCAAAAAGTGCCCTGTTTTCAAACAAACGTAATTTCCTTTGGAATGAAAAATCTCTCTCTCTCTCTCTCATGGGCGGCGAGTTCTATGGGCCCATGGTGCCCAGGCACCAGGAATATTCCTGTCCCAGGGGCCCAGCTCCAGCAAAGATTCCCACCTCCCCCACCCACCCACACTCCCCCCACGCTTCCCCCCCGGCCCCACCTGCCGCTCCTAGGCGATTTAAAACAGCCCGAAAACAGGCAGAGTGCTTTACACATACAATACACATGCATACGCTATGGATCCCATTCCAGCATTCTGCTCAACTCCACTCTCCATAATTTAGTTGTAGCTTGGCCTGACCTTCCAGGTTTCCCTGGCAAGAGATCAAAGAGTGGAAGCCACAAACACACCACAGAATGTAGTCTCTCTCTCTCCCCCCGCCTCCACCCACCGCAGCCTCTCCCCTTTGGTCCCTTTCCTTCCACCCCTCCCCAGTTTTTAAAACCACAGCACTTTGTTGAGAAGCAAGCGAGTGTGAGCAGGCTGGGGCCTGAAAACAGGCATATTCTTCATCTGATTTTCAGCTCTTTCCCTTAGCTCTGTGAAGGTAACTAAGCAAGAGAAACCTTCACACCTGCACTGCAGGAGACTGAGGAGCAGGCAGCTGCATGTCTTCCATCCCACAATAATAAAAGAGAACTCTTTAAAGTTGTGGGTCAAAGCCTCATTGCTTCCACAAAGGCCTCTCTTCCCCCCTCCTAAAAACATCTTGTTGGATAATTAAAGTCATTAAACCTTTGAAAGTTTCCTATCTGCTGCTTACTCAGAGCCCTCCTGCTTACTGAAGATGCAATTTAAGCCTCACTTAAGAAGATACTACTTCATAAAGTGCCTTTCGGCATTAAAAATAAATAAAATATCAGTTAATGTTTGAAGAGTACTTGCTACTCTTAAAAAACAAAAATGCAGCAGCCAAAATATAAACCAAGAAGAAAGGTACAAGGCTCAAAAGGTAGGAGGTTACTGCACAGAGGTTATAACATGCAGAGTCAAACAGCAACATATTTCCTTAAGTCTCAGTTCCCACACAGATGACTTTGGCAAAGTAAAGCTACACTGTAGATACATATCAACCTATACTACTTTTCAAGAGCATTAGAGTTAAAAACAAGAAAGAAATGGGCCCCCTTTCCTCCTCCCAAAAGTTAGAACCCTCTGAAACAGAATTATTGTTGTAGTTGCCACACAAGGTACCAAACTACCTTAACTCTGCCTTGTAGAGCGGGCAGCCTCCCATGTTCCTTTATTTGCATGTGGAGTATGAAAAATATATACCTAAGAAACTGGACTAAGATACATGTCTGCCATAAGAAGTGTGATATCTGGCACCATTCTAACTTTTGCCCTTTTTAAAAAAGTGCTCTAATTTAATTATTTGAGCATTTGCGTGGTTACATATAGAGATATGCTAGCTCTGTGTATAATATTCGGGTACTTGGCAGCCACATGGAATCATATCTCCTTTCAGGCTTAAGCCCTAGGCACCTGAGATGCTGACTACTCTCTGCTCCTGGTAGGAATGGGCATTTAATGAAGACTAGGGAATGATTGCCTTCAGCATGCTCTTTGTCTAATCAGGAATCTGTAAAGTTCTACATCTCACTCTAATAAATAAAACCATAAACATCACAGTCATCATATGAATAAGATTTAGGAATTCTCTACCTGGCAAAGTCAGGTCACTTGGTGTCTTGCTTGACAAATTGAACCTTAAATCCACAATATCCTGGGATTCAAACATTTTTTGGGAGGGGAGGGAAAGGGGACATTATTTGGGTCTTTTTTTTGACTCCAATATTCTTGTAAGATAATATACATTCACACAACTGGTTTGGGCTTGCAACCCTAACTCCTCCATAAAACTTAGTGGTGGGTGTGGAAATTGCCTTAGCATCATTTAAAAAAAAACCCACCAAGGCCCACTGGACAGGAGCCATATCCAGCAAACCCAAGGAAGCTGACGAGAGGAGGCCTACCCCAGCAAACGTCTGGGATAGAGAGGGTGAGGAAGTGAGGCAGAAGTCTCCTCTTCAACACAGTTCCTACCTTCCATTCTTTGACAGAGAGTCATCTCCAGAAAATCTCTGTAGGCCCTTGGATCAAAGTTGGCAGACCCTGGAATCTGTGGAAGGGCAGGGCCATCTGTACAGAGGCCCTGTACTCCTGCCACTGGCTCTAACCACTAGTCACACTCAAGTCTCTGATGCTGGCTGACTTGGGTTCCAAAAAGGGGGGTCTGCAGAACAATTGATATAGCCTGCAAGCTGGCATTACTTTTCCTAGGAACTTCCACAGAGCTTGAATGGGGGTAATGTGCCTACTCTCCAATCCTGTCACCCCTATCTCTACCCCTCCCCAGCACTGACCCCAGTCCACACTGAGGAGGAGGCCTCTATATGGTCCGGGCTGGAATGATGCTGCAAAAGGAGCTGAAGTCCTGCACATGCATTAAGAGGGGTATAACGTGGCATGTGATAATTTCCTTGTTACATTCACATACAGCAAGTGCATTTCTATACACCATCTTAGTTGAGTAGGGCAGAGTCATACTTCAGGATGGGATCTAGAAGTTTCAACCATTTACATAGCTGTTCCTGTGCTTGTCCTATATCTGTATAAATTAAGTTGACTGTACTGAATTCACTGGCCTCTAATTTTCCCCTCTTGTTGACACCTCAATTAATTGTACGAACGCAGCCCCAGTGAGGAAGAGGAAGTCAGAACCCAGGTATAGAGGAAAAACCTTTAGGTCTGATATTCAGAGATGCCAAGTACTTATGACCACTCTTCAGTTGGTTTCAGCAGAGTCCCATTTATAACTTTGTTTATTGATCACAAGTTTACACAATGAATAGGGCAGAGGCAGCAGAGAGCATCTTGATAGTCACAGGTGACATCAATCTGCCATGCAGAAATAGCTTACATCAGGGTAGTCAATAGGCAGTCCATGGGCCAAATCCATATCGCCAGACGCTGCTGAATTGACCCTGAAATCTTTTTATTTACTTACCATCATTATTACTGTTTTTTATTATTATTTTCTTGACCAAGAAATTTGGACCTTGACAAAAATAATTGATTACCCGTGGCCTACACTTTGCACACACTGACTGGGAAAAGCACGGTCTTTGGGAGTAGAGAAGGTAGAGTGCAAGTTTGTGGCCATTCACAGCACTGTAATATTACAGAGTGATTCAGGAGGGGTGAACAGCCTGCTAAGGAAGAAAAAAACCCTATCCTGTTAATTAGCAATAATTGCAAGGGAAACGTAGATGAAATTGTTCACAAAAGTTTAATGATGATTTTGTAGCAATGTCATGAAGCTTCTGCCAGTAGTGAGTGCTATAGGTTGCATTCCAGCATCCATCCTAACCCTTTTTTTCAGCTGCTTATAAACAGACTCAACAAATTCCATTTGAACTGAAATTTTCTCTATGCTTGGTTCCAACCCCCAAGAGTTCTTCTGAAAGTATGATCAAAATCAGTGCAGCTATTCTGCACTGTGACAGTAAGTAAGCCCCTCTTCCCCTACCCCCCCATACTTCCCCCTTTTCTGAGAAAATATTTGTATTCCTCATGAATAAAAAAAGCAAAAATTAACTAGTTTAGAACTTTCAATATTAGGACCATTTAAAGTGGCATTTTCACATCTGTACAGTAGATTCTTCTACTTGTTTTTTTGCCTTTGTTGAAGGCCATCAACAGCTCAATGGTTAAAGATGCCTCAGATAATGCCACTCCAGTTTAGCATGAGCCTGGCAATTGTGCACTGCAATTTAGCAGTACTTTTCTCCTGAAAAAGCACAAAAGAAAATTAAATGTAAAAATCCACAGTGTCTTGTTCATTAATGGTACTATATAAAACACAATTATAGCTGGCAATGCTGGAAAGTTACGGGTGAGAAATCAAGCACTCAAATGTCAAATCGTAAAAGCTAAAGGTTCTACTGCAACCCATTAGAACTCATCTCATATGAAACCCAGACCAGTAAAAATGTGGCCATGTATCAATTAACTTAAAGCCAAAATATACTCCAAAATAAAACCATCCTTTAGATCAGTGATACTCAGACCTCAGTGGTTCAGGAGCCAAATTAGCAATCTCCGTTACCCAGAAGAGCCGTGGTAGTGTGAATTAATTGTTTCATTTATTATAGTACTTTATATATTTTAATTCCCCCAGCAAATAAGTTTAACTTAGTGCAAGTTGATAACTTAATTGGTTAACAACATAGTAAAAGCATCCCGACTGGTTAATAATTAAATCACACAGTGTTTTAATATCATGTGCTGCAAAGAGACACATTAAAGAGCCACTTGCGGCTTGCAAGCTGCAGTCTGAATATCATTGCTCTAGTTCATTAGTACATTCTTCCTGATTATTGCTGTATATTTAGGGTCAGATTCTGTTTTCAACTACATTGGTGTAAATGCAGAATAACTCCTTTGATTTAAGTGGAACTACTGTGGATTTACACAAGTGTATCTGAACAGACTCCATCCCTTAAAACTGTAAGATCCCTAGGACAAACCTCTTTAGTCCTTTGTGTTGGGAAGAACACATTGTCAGCAAGTAAACAAATTGCTAACAACATTAACTAAGCCACTTTACACAGCTCTACAATTTTCTTTTCCTGTTTTCCATTGTTACTGAACACAGCAGCCCCTTTAAGGACACTCACTGCTGTTGAGTCACTCTGCCCTTTAAGGAAAGGGAATTGTAGGTGATTCAGTCTCCAGACAGGGACTGATGGCAGGTGTACTCCTAGATGGGTCATACAACAGAGGTATCATTCTGCTTGGACTCAATAATAGGGAGGAACTGACAGGAGAACCAGCTGAGAAGAACCAGAGGAATAGCCGAGAGAAACCTGCAAGGAGTGGGAAGAGCTGGGAAGCTCTCCAGTCATACAGCCCTGGTTTAGGACTGACTGACCCCACAGGAAGCGGACCAGAAAAGGAAGAAAAGTGGTTTTGAGTGAAGGGGACATGTTGCTCCACCATTCACACATGGAACCCAGAGATGAGTGATGGGCCAGAATTCTCTAAGCTGCAGCAGCACCATCAAGAGGGATAAGCAGATGCCCCCAATAGAAGGAGAAAGAGATATTGTGTCTGAGTACCTAGTGAGGAGCCTGACAGGACTAAGTCCAATCAAGGTTGAAGGACCAGAGAGAGCAGAGTGAGACTGTTTTGTTGGACCGGTGATTTTGTTGATCCCAGAAGGAGGATAAGGGGAGCGAGCCACACGTTGTTTCAATATCTCGATACAGAACGGTTCACCTCTAGATGTCTGGTTTAAATCCAGCCCAATTTGGTAGTGAGTGAAGTTATTACCATCTGATGGTGGTTCAGTGCGCCATGTGAAGAGAGTTAATGGGTCTCAGTCCAGGTCCTGGTGAACAGAACTGCTGGTAGTGTGAAGACCAGACTAAAAAGACCTGATAATCAGTTCAGCATAATGTGCCAGAAAGATTTTAAGATGATCCTTAAAGAAGTTGGTAAATGTAACAGCTGCCCAAGGCAGTGTGACATTAGTTTTATTAGAGTTGATCAGTAACTGTTTTTAGAAGGAACAGAAATAAGAGAAAGATGCCAAGGGCCAATGGAACAAAAAGAGGAATTAGATAGAATCTTCTAAGCTAAACATTCATATTCTATGTTTAGCTGAAGGATTAAAATTGGCAGTCCCAGATTCACAGACAAATGTATGCAGAGGGTGAAGCGCATGTGTTGCATAAACCTTTACAGTGGTCTTAAACCTTAGCTGCAAATGAAAGTCATCTTGGTCCAGTTAAGGTTTTAAAATGTTTTCATTCCCATAAAGGATATCACACCATAGAACCCAGAGGGGACTGAAATGATGAAGGCATTTTAGAGTTCTGGGTCAGAAAGGCCTGTTTGCTCTGAATCCCCCATTAGTGATCATCACTCAGAAGGATACAGAGGAAATAATCTTGTCAGGTTAAGATGGAGAGGCACTACCAGACAGCTTAATCTAGAGGAAAGGAAGAAGTTGAGGAAAAAAAAGCACAAGATATAAGTGTGGGGGAGGGTCCCAGAAATTAGATCTTCAATGTTATTGAATCTCCTCCCCAAATCTCCAATGCTTGGGAAACTTCCAGGAATATTTTTGGGATGGGAAGGGAAACACGGAAAGTGGGGCACATACTGATGCAGCTGTGCCACTGTAGCGTGTCTGGTGAAGAAGTGTTATGCCACTGGGAGACTGCTCTCCTGTCAGCATAATAACTCCACCTCTGCGAGAGGTCGAAGCTACATCAGTGGGACAGCGTCTCGTACCGACATAACGCCAGCATGAACAGAGCTTAAATCAATGTAACTTGCATCACTCAGGAGGGTGTCTTTTTCTGAGCAATGTAAATTACTCCAACTTAAGCGGTAGTGTAGACCAGCCCTAAGTTGCTAGCCTTAAGGAGGGGGAAGGGGGAGAGTGCAGGAGGGGTGTGATGCCTTTAGTGAGAAGCCTGTCTCAATCTCAGCAGCAAGAGGACCTGCCAGAGAGTGGACTGGCTTCTTTTTAGGACTCAAATCAAGTTCCATTAACTCCAATGTGATAGGACATAAGAAAGCAACAAAAAGCCTATGATTGACCAACATCGGCACAGCACTCTGTACGAGGGCCCTAAAAGCTTGCAGGATATAAATAGTTGATTATATAAGAGGCAATCTCCTCTGCGTTCCACCTTCTAACACGGCTTCACCCTACCAAGTATGGCTTTAATTATGCAACATTGGTGAAACCAAGTTAAGAAGAAAAGTTGCCCATTAGAAATTATACCAACCTCACCAACCTTCATTCATTTGATTTAAGTCCCCAGTCAGACAAACTTTGATAGTCAAAATTTCCTCACATTATGCAGGTCATATTTGTATCAGAGCTCAGGACACCCTGATCTGGAGAGCTGTAGGGAAATGAGCATGTTACAAATCGAGAGAGGGACTGAGCCCTGGGAAGAGGAGGTAGGGCAAGTAAGGCAGATAGTTAATAGCTCTCTTTGTTTAGTCTTACATTCATATAGAAATAGCAACAAATTTCAAATTAATAAGAGGGCAATAGGAAGACAGTTATTAGAAAAGGCTATTTGGTTACAGGGCAACGTAGCCAGTAGAAGGGGAAGAGGACTGAAGTAGAAGAGTTTGCACATGATGCAATGTGACTGCATTTTACAAAAGGACTGTTTTTTAACTGAAGAAAAACTCATCTGCTACCTTCAGTCTACCTCCACATACTGTTGTCTTTGCATACGTTGGGCCTTATACAACTCTGACAATCAATTACCAAAAGCTTTGGTGAGTCAGAGGGTATGCCAACATGAAGATAGATGGAATAGCAGTTTAATGCACTTGTCTTTGATGCTATCGCAGCATTTCTGGTTCAGAAGACAATTCAGAGAAGAGTGTGATGCTCTATTCCCTTGAGGACACTGCCCACAGCACAAACTCGGCCAGCTAACATCCATGCCATCAGGTATAGAGACAAAAGGTCTGGATATAGAATCAGATCTTGTTTCTGTGATATGTCTGGAATGACTGGTAGCTTGAATGGGGGTTGAATTGATAGATACCTTCAGTTCCATGTACCAAAATTGGCATACCCATTCCAGAGCTATTAAGCTGACCTGGGACACGTTCAGTTTTATCTTTCACAGAACTCTGGTGATTAGAGGGATCAGTGGAAATGCACAGAGCATGTTAGTGTGCCACTGAATGAGAAATGCCTCAGAGGGAGCCTGGGCTCATTCCTCTCCTGGAACAAAGTATGACTTTTGTTGTTGAGATTGGTTGTGAATAGGTCCATGATGGGAGTATCCCACTTCTGAAAAATTTCTAAAGAACTGAACCCATGAGATTTCATGGAAAGAGCAGCATTTTTGATGGGTGGATCTGCTAAGTTACTTTGAGTCTCAGGCAAGTGCAGGACTACCAGAATGATGCAATGCGGTACAGAACATTCCCATAGGAGAATGGTCTCTTGACCCAGACAAGATCATCTTGTGCTAAGTAAACTGACCAGGAGGAGCATCACTATAGTATTTTTCTGTTAAAATATGGATGGTTGTGCCATGAATTAGTGGTCGAGAGGACCTGCAAGCTAGAAGAATGGCTCTGAGTTCTAGTTGAAATCCTGCCAGAAGGACTTCAGACCCTGTCAGCAGATGAGCCAGATGTGCCCCCAATCCTGTTTGGAGGAGTCTGTCACAAGAATGTTAATTGGAACTGGAGACATGGTCATCACCTGGCTGACACCTGGCCAACCAGAGTAGGGTTGACATGGCATTTTTGAGGAACAACTACTTCCTAATTTTGCTGGGTCTCTTTGGCTGATAGAGACCAACTTCAGCCATCCCTGAAGTGGATGAGATGCAACCTGACATGGCATCACATAAGCGCAAGAGGCCACATGACCCAGAAGACAGAGGCTCTCTTTGTCCTTGGTTGAGTCTGAAAATCTGATACAAGATAACTCATGGTGCTGAACCTACCTTGAGGGAGATAAATCCTTGCTAGCTTCGAAATGAGAAGTGTCCCAATAAACTCTATTGACTGAGGACTGATTTATCTCAATTTATCTTGAATCCTACTGAGAAATATGGAGGACCAACTGAACTGCTTCCATGATCTGGTTGGCTAGAATGAGGGAAGTCACCACATGTAAGGATACATTGTGCAAGTTTTGTCTCCACAGGTGAGCCACAAATGAGTCACACTTTCTTGCTATCAAAAGGCTAAAGAACAGCCCTCTGAATTTGTAATGAATGTCCTTCATTATGAAATGCAAGTATTTCCTGTGAGATGCAAGGGTGGAATTGTGAAAGTTCACATCTTGCTAGTTGAGAGTCAAACTAATTTACAAGATCTAGGGATAGGATTATAGAAACAAGGGTGACTGTTCTGAACCAAAACTGATGAATGAACCTGTTCAGCCATCTGAAGTCCAGTATAGGATACCATCCTCCTTTCTTCTAGCAAAAATAATTTCAGATGAGCACTGCTAGCCTTTGGGGAGCTATTTGAAAAGGATCTACAAATTAAGCATTTTTCAAGCACCTACTGCTCTCCAAGGCAAAATAAAACCAATCCCCGCCCTGAACATTTAACATACCAATCATTTAAGGACATAGCTACCTCACATAGCTGGACAGGTTTTAAATCATGGGGGTGCTTAGCTTGCACCATAGGGACAGTGCCATGGTACTGAAGTAAAAGGGAACAAAAATGTTTCCTTTGTTTTAAAGTCAGGGTATTAAATAACTATAGGAGCTAACACTAACAGGGAGAACGAAAAAGCTATAGCTATAGGGTAGCCAAGGAAATTCTGTCTTGCTGCCACAAGTGGTAAGAAGGAAGTGAGTGATCGATGTGGCTGCTCCACCCTTTACACTCTTGAGGAAGGGCTTTAGTATATGCAGGGAGCGTGTGTCCTGCTCCAATGAACACTGTTGACCAAAAGAATCCAATCTCATATGCATGTGTGCCTAGAGTGGGATCCATGCAGACTCTCTCTTTCTTCTTTGTGCCTTCCCTCTGGTGAGAGAGTAGCAAGTACCATCAATAGAGGATGGTGAGCAAAGTAGTTCTTCAATTATGGACTGAAGCACTGCTTACCCAAATCTGGCATCTGAATGCACACTATTCCAAGAGCCTATGTTATCAGCTTGGTTGACTGATGCTGAGGCTGGAGGTTTTACTGCCTCCCCGGCAAAGTAAAATTAAAGTGGCTAATACTGGCTGGATTTGGCATGAAAATCCAGTCAGATAGATTTGGGCCTTGCCCAAACACACGAACCACCACACAAGTGTCCAGTTCTGCAAAGATGAAGAGCTATCCCACATCACTTACAGTCCTCCTTAGATTAGGCTGGCCATGCCACCTGTGTGGCCTCAGTACCCTGAAATTGTGAATGGGAAAGAGTTCTCTTCTGTCTTCAGAAGAAGGGAGTTGGAAAACAAAACTAGATTAAACTTTCAGTTAAGTACAGGATGAGATCTGCTAAGTAGATGGTAGTGAGATCCTTAAACTTTTCACTGTGAAAGAAGAAACGGAGGTAAGCAGGGTAAGCATACCGATTATACGCTCAGATGTTAGCCATAAACATCATATGGGGCAGCTCCATGATAGAGGTTTGGTTTGGCAGAGGTTCCATGATTAACACCAAGAGTTACCATATCCCACAAGTGAGAATGCATCGGAACAGAAGAAGAAAGACAGATCCATGCTTCTGACTTTTGCTTGGAATAGGAGTCTCTCTTATTTCCAAGTAATATGTTCCCTTTAGGACCTATGGTGCACATGACTTTAAACCATTTTCCACAAATTAGTCTTTTGTTTTTATTCTACAGCTTGGCACCAGCGAGTTCTAGAGTGCTGTATCTACACCTGGGAAAAGAAAGAAAATGCTCTTCTCTGAGACAGTTACCAGCACCTTTCCATTAACTTGATAGTTGGTACATATAGGCACCTCCTATTTGGAAAAAATAGAAGCACCCAGCAAAATCCGTTTATTTGTTTAAAAAGGCATGACTGGATGTTTGATACTGCTTTTGGTTTAAAGCAAAGCAAACCTTTAAATACATCCTGCAAGCTAACTGTTTAAAGTAGGCTAGAATTTGTTATCTCTATATCCCTTTCATTACCCATAATAAATAAAGTTAGCAGCTGCTACTATTAGGGAAAAAACTGCACAAAGATTTGTTTAATGAATAGAAAAATCCCGTTCCCAATTCCAACAGATTTACAGTTAAACCTGCAAAATGGTGTGTCAGCCACAGGCTGAGACATTCCAGTATAGTAACCTGCGGCATACTGTTTACCTGAGATATCCTGCATGAAACCCACAATGTTATGTCAAACATACAACATCATCAGATGGATAAACCCTGAAGCTTTTCTTGATCCCTCAAGCTACCAAGTAACAGAATATTGATATTTGGACAATATCATACGTACTAATCCTGTGTTGAAATCAGTCTTCGTATCACCGAGATTTCTCTGTCCACAATTCTCTGGCAGGATTTGAAAGCCAGACCACAGTCATTTTTCATCTGAAGTGAATGGAAAGGGATGATATCTAAACTGCTAATGGCTGAAGTTACACATTAACCTGCTGACCTGAACACTCAGCTGCTATCCTGAGCACTAAAGATCTGAGTTACCCAGAAAAATTTTCTGTAGTTATCTGGCTGGTGAATCTTGCCCATATGCTCAGTTTAGCTGATTGCCATATTTGGGGTTCGGGAAGTTTTCCTCCAGGCAGATTTGGAGAGGCCCTGGAGGTTTTTTCTCCTTCCTCTGTTATGGGCATGGGTTGACTTGAGGAGCTTCTCTCTCTTAGTCTTTAACCATGATTTAGGACTTCAATAGCTCAGACATCTGTGGGTTTTTCGTAGGAGTGTTTTGGTGCATATTCTGTGCTGCGCTTTGCAGGGGTCGTACTAGTATTATCCGAATGGTCCCTTCTACCTTAGTATCTATGATCTATATCTATAGATATTGCACATGGGTGTTGATAGCCATACTGGGTAATCCAGTATGTACAGCGTTTTCTATAAATACAATCATGTATCATTTTCCTATTCACAATCTCCAAACCATCTTGAACAGAACTTAAGACATAATATCTAAAATTATTTTGTTTTAGTTCTGTCTATATATGTACTCATTTTACTATGGTGTATACTAATAAGGCCTACAAAACCAATGCCTCCCAATACTCAAAACTGAGAAACCATCTCTCTCTCTCTCTCTCTCCCTTCCTAGCTTATAAGACCATAGCTTACTTGGTTTACAGTTGTGGGAAAAAAAACATGAAAGTAAAGTGAAAGTAAAACAGTTTTACATGTATTTAATTTTGAATATGTGACACCCGGTCACTTCTCTCTCATGGCAATGGTTCCATAGGGCATAGGGTCTAGCTCCTAAGCTCACAAACCTTTTCCCTGGTTGGTTGATAGTTTTGATGTTCCAATATGATACAGTTTTGTGAGGGATCAGAGTCACAAAGGAGACATGATCTCAGGAAGATAAAGTCAATCCCGGTGGCAGGGTCTGAATATCAGGATAAGGTCCTGGAACTAGATTCTACTAGTGAAGAGCCAGTACGCGAGGTAGAGCACGGGGTGATGGGTTGGTGACCCAGGTTGCTAATCAGAAGGGCTGCTGCATTTTTTTTTTAATCATTTTGGAGTTTTTGCAGGGTGTGACACTTCATTCTTAGATAGAAGTTGCAATAATCAAATCCACACAAGTGCTATAGCTCTATATTCTCCAAAATCACCTGCTCGACAATAGCAGCAGCCAACTCGAAGGAGTCTATTCCATTCTTATCTTGGAATTGAAGAGTTTGTGTTTCTTTCAGATGAACTACAAATGGCAAACTGGCACCAGGACAAGTAAAAGGGAGTATGCGTACACGTGCTCTGGTGCAGACAGGAAGAAAGAAAAAGATGTGGACAGTAAAGATATGGCTGGGAGGAAGGTTTTCTGAGTTAACCTAATCTAATTTCAGTCTCTATAGCACTTGTTCCCACAGTATCTAAACTTTGAACAGAGGAAGAGTTTAGGTACCTCTTCAACTAGTCAGAGGCATAGGCAGTATGATAAAGCCAGTGTCCCCCTTCAGTGTTTTCTAGTTGTGGAGGGCACTAGATCCCTTCTTTGTTAGGGCACCATTATACTAAGGCCAAGCCCCGCCCATGGGTTTTCAGTGTGGTTAGTTTCTCCATACCTCTGACTGAAAGTTGTATAATATACCCATGGTACACTCTGGACCTGATCTTCAGTCTATAAGTCAAGATCAGTGATATCACAACACAGTCAATTGTGAGACCTTCCAGCTCCCAAACAAGACAGACCAATGATCTTGATTCAACCATGACGACTCTGCGACTCCCAATACATTCTGAAACCTGCTAGAGGTCAAACAGAACTCCACCCACTGAATGATGAGTCAAGAACCTGGTGATCATTGTCATATGTATGAGACTTGATCAACACCACACTGCGTCCCAAATAGCCCCTTCCTTCTATTGCCCACACAGTGCCTTGGGTTTCTGATGCTCTGTACTGGCTGATGGGAAAGGAGTGGAACCTCAAGTACTGATGGTGGATAACAAAGGCTGATACAGACAAATACAAAATCTAATGAATTCCTTAAAGCCTGTATCAGCCTCCAATGAACCTACCAAAACTGACACTCAGGAGCTATCCAGAATGGTAAAGTGCTTCATCAATCCTGCACGTCAACAACTTGCATCATCGAGCACCAACTACTGTGAAGAACCTCATCCTGCTTTGTACATACATTCTGGAAGCCTTCAGCTATATGATTAACATCTGTCTTATGTGGCTTCATTCTTGCAAGGGGGAAAATGATTGTGCAGTGCAGTGTTTGTAGGGTTTTTGTTCTTTAATATAACAAGCTGAGCTGTTTTTCTTGTAGAGAAAAGCAAGAAAAAAGGAAGTATGCTTTCCACTAGGACTGGAAGGTGGTAAAGTTTATTATGGTCCTTAATTCCGGAGAAAGAATTAATTCCACAGACTGAGACCAGCCCTTAGAAAAAAAACTGTCTCCTGCATAGATGAGCTTTACCCTTTTGTAACAGAGTTCCATAGTACCCCAAAAGCACAGTTGTGAGCCATGGGTCCCATCCCAGAGCTTTAGGTGATCTTTAGATATAATGGGCCCAGGGGACTTAAATATAAAGAGAGAGAGCTTTAACTGGACTCAATATTCTAAGGGAAACCAGTGCAGAGAGCAGAGGACAGGTCTGACATGTTCATGGTAGCCCAGGTTGTTGAGAAAAGCATGCTGCTGCATTCTGTACTAGCTGAAGTTTCCCAAGGGCTGATGCGTTCATGACCAGTATGACCAGCAGTACTGCAGTCAAGCTGGAAGTTAACCAATCATTCAACTGAGGCCAGGTCAACACCTCACAGGATAGGATGGAGTCTCTTAGTCTAAGGAGTCTGGGGGAAGGAAGCCACGCAGCAGCCATGAATATGGCAGAGCTTAGCATCAGTGAGGAACACAAGAAACTGTGGACTGATTGATAATTTTGGATGTGTACCTTCAACACAAGGAGGCTCATCCATCGCTGCAAACTCCTCAGAGTGCTCTCTGACTATCACACAGCTCCCACCTTACTTGGATTTAGGTTCAATCAGCTGATCTTCATCATGAGCTGATCCTGTTCAAGCACTGGGTCTCTTGTGGTATTAGTATGGTCATATCAGATGAAGGACAGACAGAACGGTGCATCGTCTGCATATTGCTGGCACTCGAGCCCCTCTCATTTCACCAGTTCTAATGGCTGAATGTAGAAGTGTAATTCCTCCAAGATTAATTTTGGATTTATCTATTTATCTCTTGGCACTCTGGGACAGCAGTATTTCATGGTCGACAGCACTAAATGCAGCAGAGCGATCCAGGAGGATGAGAATACATGCAGATGAGATGGACTTCTTCATAGGAAGAAAAGACTGATAATTTCCATGGGGTACACGAGCAGTGCCAGAATTCAGACTCAGTTTGCTTCTAACTTACGCTTTGTTCTCTCCCATTTTTCTTTTGGATTTGGCAAAACTATACCAGGCAGCACCTGTTTGGGTGATAAGTTCCGTGGGCATGCTAAGGATAAAGATGCACTGCCCACATTGGCTCAAGGAAGTACTCTGATTTGGTCAGCAACTTTGCATTAGTGGCTAATGAAAGATGACATGATCACCTTTTCAAAACATAATGGTGCTTTGTTTTGGATTAGGTTAGTTTCAGGGACCCAAACTGTGGTGGGCCCATGTTGTAGTTTGTTGTTTTTTCCCCAGAAAAAGGGTTCTTGTTACAAAGGGAAACTGGAAACTTCTTTCCACACAAGCAGGGACATGGCTGTATTGCGAAGGCCTCAGGGTAAGGATTAAAGAAAAACAAAATAGAAACCCTTCCTTCTCTAATTAGGGTCTTCATTTGCCAAAGAGCCATCCACAGCGGGAGGAATTACATTCAGGCCGTTGCTTGGATAACATCTCCCAGCAGGTTGGCTCCTCAGAGCAGGCTCCTCTGAGCCAACAATTTCTGGTTACTTGGAGGCAAGCTGCCTATTACTGTTTTAACTGGCTGGTTTTTGCAGCCGGTATTGCTGAGGAACAGTTTTCTGTTCCAAATGCAGAGATAAAAAGCTTGGTTTGGTTTGAAATTCTCCCCACTTTCTTTCTCCCTTTCTTTTTTAAACTTGGGAATTATAGGTTTGGAGTTTGTGTTATTTCTCTTGTAGACATCAGTGTTTTCCCCTTAGCCACTTGATTCTCTGCCAGTGAAGGCTGCTGTCTGGAGTCCAGCCATTCAATCAGCCCCTACCTATCATTAAACACTGTGGTGCTGGCGGTCACCGTCCGTTGCTGGTGACAGGAAATCCTAACTTGCAAGAGGTAACCACAGCCCATAAACAGCCGGCTGGCTCATTAGTCTCTAGAGTAAGCCCAAAGGAGCTTTTGGTTGTTTCAACACTATTCATGGGCTTAAGAGTCTGTGTCTTTAGAGTTCTGAGGAACCAACTTGTCTTCCCCAAAAGCAGTAAGAAAAAAAAAAAAGCTAACTATCTGTCCCCTCAGCCAAGCACATCTCCCTCTTCAGATGCCTGGAGACTAAGGTCAGTTCTCTCCAAGCTTTTTGGCACTCTTCTCAAGCTATCCAGGGCTGGGCAGCTAGAAAATCTCTGGGGTATTTTTAAAGATTTATTGAGAATCAAACTTCCAGATACAGACCCATTCACCAGAAAAACTTGTGTGCCCATGTCCAGATGCTAGTTGATGCACCAGAACATGCACACGCATTCTTTTTACTTTCATTAAATGTCTCAGTGTGAATCTCATGCTGGTAACTTAGCACAGCTCACCGCTCACAAATGCGCCTCAGCCCTGAGCTAGAGGGACCATCCTATAGGATAATAAGGGAAGTTCAGTCCATGGTCTCTACTGACTAAGAGAACATCTTAGTGCTAATTTTTCTTAATTTGTGAAATGAACACCTATCCCACTTGGAATTAGACTTCTGAACTATTCAAAACACAAAATTGTCACATGCTACAGATGCAGATATACTTAAGTATATCTGCGTAGCCATTGTGAAGACATTCAGAGATGAAGTTCAGAGGGGAGCAATAGCTTCTAGAAAGTCCTGTTTCTGGGAGTGGAAAGGGAGATTCAACCTCATAGGTTTTGAGTTGTATTAAACTCCTCTTCCGCCAACCCCTATGCCCCTGAAATTTCTTGCAAAATGCTCTTAACTTCTTTCTTCGCAACATCTCTAAAAATCTATTATTTCTTTTTCATCACTACTGTTAAAACTTGTCTGTTTCTTACTGTGAATACTGGAACCCCTCCCCCTCTAATCTCCCTGCCAATATAACCAAAACTCCACTGCACTTCTGATGATATCACTCCCGTCTTATTTTAGTGCATTGAATTCAGGCTCTTCATTCTCCTCTGCAAAGTCCTAAACAATCCCATTCCCTGCCTCCACATCTGCTCCCTGCTCTCTTCATCTTACTGCTCCTTTATCTCACTCTGCTTGCCAACTTTCCTTTGTTATAATTCCTGTGCTTCATGCAACCTCATCTTTTGCCCAACCACTTCTTGTCACCTCCAAATCCATTTTTCATGTAGCCTTCCAACATAGCGGTTTCAGTTATCACATATATTGATTTGGTCTGTAAGCTCTTTGTAGCATGAAATCCCCATCATGGACTTGTAAATGAGTCACAACATGTTCAATTATGGAGTTCTAAAATCTTACCCAAGTGGAAAACAGGCCAAGTCCTTAAGTCCTCTCAGTCCTAACTCAGCCAAAACTTCCAGTGATTTCAGTGGGAGTTCTGCCTGAGTAAAGACACCAGTAACAAGTGTCAGAAAATAACAGTGGTTTCTTTAGCTCCACATTCTTTGGGGGGGATTGTGGAGGACTCAGTCCTAAAAGGAACATTTATGCAGAGCTGATCCACTGTTAGCAAATCTGTGGAGAGGCCAAAGGGAAAAGAATAAGATGCGTCTTTATTTGCATGCTGCTGCTGCTCTTTCCATGTTATAAAAATGCACGGTGAAAGTCTGAGAATGTCATGTAATAGTGAAAGCCTAGTAACTCGACTTTTGACACTGGCTGTTATTCTGTAGTCTCTGCTGTTTTCCTCACACCTCTTATATCTGGTTGATATCTCTACACTGACAACATATACATCTACTTCTCCATAAGTAGGTGTCTCTGTCCAGCCCATGTCAGCCTCTTTCTGATATTTCTTTCTGTATGGCACTTAACATGGCTGAGATCAAATTCCTTATCTTACACTCTCTCCTCTTGATGCATTCCTGGATTGCCACCCCCAAATTAGCTCTCTCACCTGTCAATTGAACAGAGTCTTTCCCCTTCTCACATCCTTCCACTGCTCTTCCTTAAAGAGACTGCGGAAAAAGACAGGAAATAATCATGGAGCCAAAGAGGGTTAGAAGAAAAGACAAGAGAAAAGGTGTATCTCAAGTTAAAACCTTGTCCTCACCTTCACGGTACTTCACAATACTAGCTTAAGCTACATCTCAGACCTTGTTTTATGTTTCCCCACACATCCCCTGCACTCCACCCAATGATAATTATCTCCCATTCCTGTTTGTATGCATGCAGTGCCCATGAAGCAGTTGCCAAGTCACTTCCTTTCCCCATTCAAGTCCCTTGTAAATCTATTAAACAGGCTTGCAGTTGGAAGGTAGCATGATCTAGGGGATTGAGTAGGGAGCTGGGAAGCAGGGGTACATCGTTCATCATGCCTTTGCTGAGGAATCACTTGGTGGCTGTGGGCAATCATTTCCTTTCCTTTGCTTCCATTTATATCCATCCGATAATACCTGCTTACCCACAGGGACACGATGACTATTAGACATTAGCTAGTCAATGTACTTTGAACTAGTCAAGCACGACATAATCCTATTATGGAAACCTCACTCTTCCTAGACACAAATAGAATTTAAAAACAGAACAATCCTGTCTCTGGATCTCCCTGTGCATCTCCGTTAGCATCTCAGGAGGGAGAGCTCAGTGGTTTGAGCATTGGCCTGCTAAACCCAGAGTTGCGAGTTCAATCCTTGAGGGGGTCATTTAGGGATCAGGCAAAAATTGGCGATTGGTCCTGCTTTGAGCAGGGGGTTGGACTCCTGAGGTCCCTTCCAACCCTGATATTCAATGATAGTGATTGTCTTGTTTTTGGGCTTTGTATCGCATCAAGCTGCATACTATTGGCACTAAAGAAAAGAATACAGATGCCTGAGACAGTTGGACGTAAAATACAATGTGAAAATACCAGCACATTACCAGGATCCCTTCTGAGACATGAGTCTTAAAGAAGCTGCTCCTGTCATAGGACCCACGAGTGGACGATTTGTATCTAATGCCCTGCTGCTATTGATTCTACACATTAGAGCTCATCTCTCCTCCAGACACTTGCACTTTTCTTGAATCTTCACGCTCTTTACTGTTGAACTTTTTGTGTTTTTTTTTTGGTACCCTACATTTTTAGCAACTAGTCTTTACGTGGCAGCCCCTCTCAACTGTATGTTTTACAAATGATGTAACAGAACAAAGCTGTCTGTTCCCTTGGCTCCCACTAAGGCATTGCAGAGCCCCTGCTCTTCCTCAGTTATCTGTATATAGCCTTGGTTAAATGAAGCATTTGTCCCCATATATATATATATAATATTTTAAAAAGAATACAAAGTACATATGCTCTAGACTTGAGACTAGTTTATAATCCTCTAGTAACTCTGAGTTTAAGGGCTCCTTAAAGATACCAGACAAATCCATAACAAGTCCCATTGACTGGAAGTTGAAATTAGAAAAATTCAAACTGGAAGCAAGAAGCAATTTTGTTTTAAATCCATAAGGGTAATAAACTATTGGAGCATCTTACCAAGGAATGTGATGGATTCATCATCCCTTGGAGTCTTTAAATCAAGATTGGGTGTTTTTTTCTAAATTACATGTGCTAGTTTAGCTGTAAGCAACTGAGATTGAAAGTGTTCACTTACACAGTAGGGAAAAAAATTCCTTCCAATGGAAGAATTACTGGGTGAAGTTCTATGGGCACAGTGATTGCTCTTGCCTTTTAGATCTATGAACTAGCATTGGAAATGTATGCCAGGCCAGCCTAATCTCATTCGAAAGAGCTCTTCCATTTTGGGTTCAGAATGGTTTCCCTTCTTTTCACAGAAAGTGATAGGCTTTGAAAGGGCTTCTACAAGCTTTCAACATCTGAATTACTTCTCTCAAAGAGAATGTTAAATACTGTTTAAATACTAGGGACCTGAGTTGAGTTTTTTTAAAGCCTAAGGGATTTAAACTGGATCAGAAATATGAAACGCAACATAAAACTATTTTCAAATGCAAATGAATTTACTCCTGGGGAGAAGAGTGTCTAATATTCTGTATTTTCTTGCAGCAAGCTGGGTGGAGCCACAGATTTGTAGGAAGTCAGAGGCTCACACGGGAAAAGTGACTAGTAGGAGAGAAAACTTAATACTTAAAATTCTGTCTTCAAGTACTATACAAGTAGTAACCAGTATATGGTAATAGACTTGTAACTGTACAATGTCCCAGGACCCCTCCCTAAAAAGGGCCCTATTAGGTATGAGTCCTGCAAAATAGGGTCCCTTAACTGACAAATGAATTGGTAATAAAATCTGAGATGGGGAGGGGGTACTTATCAGACTGTCTTCTCTGAGGCATGTGCCCTATCTCAGGTGTACCAGAAGCTTCTACAAGCAGAACTGAGGGAGCATCAACATTTCAATTGAGTTTCCAGGACCTTGTTTCTTGAAAGGCATTTTGTAGATGGTAGTTTCTTAAAGTGCTTTATGGACTCTTCTGTTGATTAACTGGTGTGTTCAGTTCCTAGTGTCTACTTTAAAACAAGCTCCTTGGGGCAGAACTTTATCCTCTGTTTTCTGCACAGTGCCAAAGCTTATGCTCTAATAAATTTGTTAGTCTCTAAGGTGCCACAAGTACTCCTTTTCTTTTTGCGAAAGCACACTGTTGACACTCTAATATTAAATACACACTTGCACTTCTGGCCTAAAAATGTTATCCTTCCTAAATGCTTGGTTAAGAATTAGAACAACTCTGCCTACAAATACTTATGGGTACACCTTCCGTAGGTACCATTCAAAAACAAAGACTCTGAGTAAGACCAGAAGTTGACAAGAAAAGCAGCCAACCTCACAAAGTGAAAGAACTCAGGACAGTGTCACAACATTTTGGGACATAACTCCAACACAAGGACTGGACAAATGAAAGGTAAGCCAGATTTATAAATTATTGTTCAGTTTTATTTCCAGATTCTTAAATATTCCAATAAATCAGAACTAAAAACCTCTCCTGTTAGAACAGCCCACTCCATAAATTGAGCATAGGGCTGCACCTGTAGATCTGCAGTTTAAGTGTACATGGTAAGAATGTTTGAGTTAAAAAAAGCATTAGAAAGCCAAACAATTAGAAGCCATGGCTACACTTCTCAAACAAGATACTGACTCTCACTCAGACAGCAACCACAACCTCAACTCTGACCCACGGAAACTGCAATAAAATATCATTATGACATAACACAAGAGGTTCTTCTAGTCAGTCTTAATGTAGATATGCTTTGATTAAAGTTCAAGGGCAATAAATAAAGCAATAAATGGGTTCATGGAGGGAGGAGAGGGGAGGAGATGGTGGCAGTATGCTTTTTAAGGAATCCTAGCACTGGACTGAGGAAAGCCAGCCAGTTTAGAGGTGGGTGCATTCTCCCTCTTGCTGAGACTCATGGGAGTGAAGCTATGCTATTCCTCATCTCCTGAGAGCCACAGAAGGTAACTCCCTCTTCGGTGGACCTTAGGAAAGGCACAGAAAAATAAATCTCTTCCTGAGGATTTTGAGGCTTGTATGAGGGGGCAGGTTTGTTGGTTTAAAGCTGGTCTTCAGTATAGTCTCTTGCTAGCCATTCTGACTCTGGTCTTTCCCCGGGATCATAGGGAAAAAGGCATGGCACTAGTAATTCTAGGTTCCACCAGTTTAACTTCTTTAAAATCAAACAGCCAGTCAGCATTAGAAATTCACCAGTGAAAGAACACCACACAAAAGTTTGTATGCAGCACACAGGCAGGTACTCCCTGCCTGCAGCAATGCAGCATGTGCAGGCACTTTCATTGCAACTTCAGACAACTTTACTCTGGAAAACAGGGAAAGGAAAGGTTGTGCTGTTGCAGCATGTGGGGGAGAGGCCAGGCCGACGAAGGAGAACAAGTCTCATTGTGCTGCGTTGAGAAGGCAGGAATTCTAGAAGGGGAAAAGGTTCCCTTTGAAGCACATGGCACTAAGAGCTTCCCAGTGACCATGGCAACAGGCTCAGTGGGTTCCCAGCCTGAGAACCAAGGAGCAACTGCCATGATTCAAAAACAAAACAAAATAAAAAAACAGTCTGAAAGAAGAGGAGGGAGGAGGGGCAGGGGGAATGAAGCAGAATTAGCCTGACAGAAACTGAGCGGCTCCCTGGTAGGCAAATCCAGCCAATGATGCTTGTCGGGTTCATGGGGTTTCCTTTTCATTTTCAAAGCTTTCTTCTTCCTTCTTCATCCCCCTTCCAGCCCTATTCAGGAGCTCATCAGATCAGTAAAGCCCAGGCCTTTGCTTCGCCTGCATGCAGCGGTGCCTTAAACAGGGCTGCGCTGTGATCAAAGGAGATGCTAAATCAAGGCTGCCACACACATCCCTTGCCCAACCAGGACCCAGTTTTCACTGGTGTTCAAATGGGAGCTGTTTTTAGAAGGGGAGCAAAGAGGATGGCACTGTTGTGATTGTCCTTCCACTATATCATATAATGCTCATTCTTGCTGGACAGATTTCTTGTGATGCAAAGATCTCTCTAGAATTAAACATTTTTGTTCTTAAATACTGGGCCTATTTAGTGAGCGGACAGAGAAGTGGTGTAAAGCTACTGAAAATACAGACTAATATTCTGCCCTGAGTAGAATCCTTGTACCAAAACAGGCAAATTACTGTGTTATGGATGGACAACACTGCTATATTTCAGATTGTGACTTTTTCCCTTTACTTAAATTCACCCTCAGTTCTCTCCCTCTTGCTTTCTAACGTGAGAAAACGTAACTCTCCTCACCCACCTGACACACACTCATTCTGACACTTCCCTTGTTATTCTTAATGGCATCTTTCTACACAGTTCTTGATGTTCCTTGATCTTCCGAGTCATCTTCAAACTGGTCCACACAAAGCTGCATCAGTATAACTGAAGGTGTGATTTTAAACCAATTCAGCTAAACTGTGGCAGCCCTGCATATGGACACTTATATCTGTTTAAATCTAGTTTATACTGGTCCAATTTGCAGTCTGTAATTTACAGATGCAAGGTAAACAGATATAAACTGGGTTTAAACTAATATGTGCAACATTCTGTATGGATGTTAAGTTAATTGTTTTTTAAATCAATTTAAGTTAAACTTCTGTGCAAACAAACCCTTTTCTTTATTTCCACAGTACCAATTTTCTTCTTACCATCAAATTGCCAGATTAAATAATCCAACTCTTTATACACCACGTTCCACATAAAAAATGTAGTTCTCACAGTTAATGGAATGGCTTCCAATGGAATTAAGGATGACGGACAGATAGCAGATTCCAACCTGACTTCAGAGTTAGGAAATCCATGGAATCTGGAAAGGAGTAGAAACTCCAGCTGCAATTATGTTGCTGCCTTCGTCAGAAGGCAAAGACAAAGCAGAATCTCTCCCAGTGGCGTATGGCTCATTATGGAATTAAAGTTCAACAGCCCTAAATCTGGGTTTTTACACAAACTAGCCCATATATTGTGCAAAAATGTGTTTTGAAAGAGGAACTATTTGCATATGCAAGTAAAAAAATTTCAGTAGAAAGATCTTAACTTTCATATCTTTGTTGAGGTTTCAAAATATTTACTTGACTTAACTCAAATTATTTCCATTATACCTGGGTCTACTAGAAAAACAGGCAGGTTTGCTATTTTCCTCCATTCTATGGAAACATCCCAGATAAAGAAGAAAAGGAGTACTTGTGGCACCTTAGAGACTAACAAATTTATTAGAGTAGCTCACGAAAGCTTATGCTCTAATAAATTTGTTAGTCTCTAAGGTGCCACAAGTACTCTTTTTCTTTTTGCGAATACAGACTAATACGGCTGCTACTCTGAAACCTGTCAGATAAAGAAGATGATCACAAAGGAAAGTTTATAATCTCAGTAATGGACACACTAGTGGAGTCATCCAGGCTGTCCGAATGGACTATATCTCAAGTATCTAAGTCACATGTTAAAACCATTAGACGACACTTTTTAGGGGGAAAGGTGAAGGACAAATATGACAGATGTTCAGGCTTCTCTAATGGAGATGGCAATAGCAGAGAAAGTGAAAAATAACTAAGGCCTGGTCTACAGAGTTAGATTGAATTTAGCCGCATTAGGTCGATTTAAAAATGAATGCGTCCCCACAACCAATCCCATTCCATCAACTTAAAGGGCTCTTAAAATCGACTTCTGAACTCCTCCCCAGCGAGGGGAGTAGTGCTAAAATTGACCTTGCTGGGTCGAATTTGGGGTAGTGCGGACACAAATAGACGGTATTGGCCTCTGGGAGCTATCCCAGAGTGCTCCAATGTGACCGCTCTAGACAGCGCTCTGAACTCAGATGCACTAGCCAGGTACACAGGAAAAGCCCCGGGAACTTTTGAATTTCATTTCCTGTTTGGTCAGCGTGGCGAACTCAGCAGCACAGGTGACCATGCAGTCCCCCCAGAATCGCAAACGAACTCCAGCGTAGACTGAAAGGGAGACATTGGATCTGATTGCTGTATGGGGAGAAGCATCTGTGCAGGCAGAACTCCAACCAAAAAGAAGAAATGCAAATATATTTACCAAAATCTCACAAGGCATGTTGGAGAGGGGCTACAACAGGGACACACAGCAGTGCCTCATGAAAGTTAAGGCGATGAGGCAAGCCTATCAAAAAGACAAAGGAGGCAAACAGTCGCTTTGGGTCAGAGCCCCATACGTGCTGCTTCTATGATCAGCTGCATGCCATTCTAGGAGGGGACCCTACTGCTACCCCACCACTGTCCGTGGACACCTGCAATGGGGGAGTCTCACGAAACAGGGAGGAGGATTTTGTGGATGAGGAGAAGAATGCGCAGCAGGCAAGCGGTGAATCCGTTCTCCCCAGCAGCAAGGACCTGCTCATCACCCTGGAGCCAATACCCTCCGAAGGCGGGATCCCCAACCCTGAAGCTGGAGAAGGCACCCCCAGATGCAAATGTTTCTAGGCTCCCCCCATCACCTCCATCCCTGAGGTTATTGCAGATTAGAAGGCGAAAAAAAACGCACTCACGATGGCATGTTTTCCGAGCTCATGCAGTCCTCCCGCACTGATAGGGCATAGCTAAATGCATGAAGGCATTCAGTGTTAGAGGCTAGGAAAGCATTAAGTGAGCGCGAAGAGCAGAGGCAGGAGGCAATGCTAAGGTTAATGGGGGAGCAACCAGACATGATGAAGCATCTGGTGCCGCTGCAGGAAAGCCAGCAAGAACACAGACCCCTGCTGCATCCATTGTACAACCACCTGACCTCCTCCCCAAGTTCCATATCCTCCTCACCCAGATGCCCAAGAATGTGGTGGGGGAGGCTCCAGGCAACCAGCCACTGCACTCCAGAGAATGGCCCATGCAACAGAAGGCTGTCATTCAGTTTGATTTGTAGTGTGGCTACAATAAGCAATGTGGCCTTATCCTTCCCTCCTCCGCCACCCCACCTGGGCTACCTTGTCAGTTATTTCCCCCCCCTTTTTTTTTAAATTAAGAAAGAAAGAATGCATGGTTACTTTATTTCGAAGGGGGGGAGGGTGGTTGGCTTACAGGGAACTAAAATCAACAAAGGGGGCGGGTCTGCATCAAGGAGAAATACACACAACTGTCACACGGAAGCCTGGCCAGTCATCAAAGCCTCTCTAATGCACAGTGTGCCTTGCTGTGCTCTTCTAATTGCTCTGGTATCTGGTTGCTCAAAATCGGACACCAGGTGATTTGCTTCAACCTCCCACCCCGCCATAAATGTCTCCCCCTTACTCTCACAGATATTATGGAGCACACAGCAATAACAATGGGAATGTTAGTTGCGCTGAGGTCTGACCTAGTCAGCAAACAGCGCCAGCGAGCTTTTAAACATCCAAAGGCACATTCTACCACCATTCTGCACTTGCTCAGCCTATAGTAGAACTGCTCCTTACTACTGTCCAGGCTGCCTGTGTAGGGCTTCATGAGCCATGGGAGCAAGGGGTAGGCTGAGTCCCCAAGGATAACTATTGGCATTTCAACATCCCCAATGGTAATTTTCTGGTCTGTGCAGTAAGTCCCTTCTTGCAGCTGCTTGAACAGCCCGGAGTTCCTAAAGATGTGCGTGTCATGCACCTTTCCCGGCCATCCCACGCTGATGTCGATGAAACGTCCCTTGTGATCCACCAGTGCTTGCAATACAACTGAAAAGTACCCCTTGCTGTTTACATACTGGCTGCCAAGATGGTCTGGTCCCAAGATAGGGATATGGGTTCTGTCTATCGCCCCACTACAGTTAGGCAAACCAATTGCAGCAAAGCCATCTACTATGACCTGCATATTTCTCAGAGTCACTACTCTTGATACAGAACGTCAATGACTGCATTGTTTCAGAGTAGCAGCTGTGTTAGTCTGTATTCATAAAAAGAAAAGAATACTTGTGGCACCTTAGAGACTAACAAATTTATTTGAGCATAAGCTTTCATGAGCTACAGCTCAAATAAATTTGTTAATGATTGCATTGGCTACTTAGATCACGGCAGCCCCCACAGTAGATTTGCCCACTCCAAACTGATTCCTGACTGACTGGTAGCAGTCAGCTGTTGCAAGCTTCCACAGGGCTATTGCTACTCACTTCTCAACTGTCAGGGCAGCTCTCATCTTGGTATTCCTGCGCTTCAGGGTGGGGGAAAGCAACTCAGAGTTCCAGGAAAGTGGCCTTACACATGCAAAAGTTTCGCAGCCACTGTGAATCGTCCCAGACCTGCAACACTATAAGGTCCCACAAGTTTGTGCTTGTTTGCTGGGCCGAGAATCAGAGTTCTACTGTATCAACCAGCCCCACTGCCACCATGATGTCCCAATTGCCACAGCCTGTGCTTTCAGGAATGTCTGTGTCCATGTCCTCATCAAAATCATCCTCGTGTTGGCATCTCTTAGCCTGGTTCTTCATATACTCCAGGATAATGCGAGAGGTGTTTACAATGCTCACAACAGCAGCGGTGAGCTGAGCAGGCTCCATGCTTGCCGTGATATGGTGTCTGCAGGAGATCAGAGTTGCAGTGGAAGCGGTGGATGACGACAACATGGGAGAAATTTGCTCGAGACTCAGCTCATTTACAAGAGCAGGAGAGCAGAGTCACAGTGGAATCAGTGGATGATAACAGTTAGCAGTCGTATCGCACCGTCTGCTGACAGCGGCACCCAGGACACAACAGCAGCGGTGACTGTGAGCTGAGCTGAGCGGGCTCCATGCTTGCCCTGGTATGGCATCTGCATGGAAAAAAGGTGCAAAACGATTGTCTGCCGTTGCTTTCACAGAGGGAGTGGCGACTGACAACATGTACCCCAAATCACCCGCGACAATGTTTTTTGCCCCATCAGGCATTGGGAGCTTAGCCCAGAATTCCAATGGGCAGCAGAGACTGCGGGAATTGTGGGATAGCTACCCACAGAGCACCGCTCTGTAAGTCAATGCTAGCCATAGTAGTGAGGACGCACTCCGCCGACTTAATGCGCTTAGTGTGGACATATGCAATTGACTGTATAAAATCAATTTCTAAAAATCGACTTCTATAATATAGACCTAATTTCGTAGTGTAGACATACCCTTAGCCTTTTTTCTTTAAAGAAACTTTTGGCAACACCAACATGTATTTCACTTGAAATCCTTGTGTTACTATGAACTCCACCACCCAACAGGGCTTTCCCTTCTCCCACAAAGGCTGCAACAATCTTCTAGGAATCTTTCTACATTAGGCATTTTCTTAAAAAGGGACACAACAGAGATAATACAAAGTTTATTACCATTGTTTACAACTAGACCTTGCAGATGCATTTTTGTTTGAGGGCAGCACTTCTTGTACTGAATTTACACCCTATCAATTTTTTCTATCCTTGTTTGCCTGGAATCCTGGTGTCTAAATTGCTAGGAGGACTCTTACCAATAGCAGCTAGAAGTCAAATGTAGCCAGTCTACCCTGTCACCTCCTGCTACGTTATATTAATTTTTCTTGACAGATACTGTAGTCACACTGGTTTCTACAGTTAGGTTGATTAGATGCTTAAAAACACATTATTCCCACAGATTGGCTTTTGAGGATCGCAGTGTGTGTGTTCACATCTGTCTGTCCACATCTGTCCATGTGTTCAGTGCTAATGAAAATTACTGGTTTGAAAGCCCTGGAGACTAGAATTCTCTGTTTATACACAGAACCAGAACAGCCAAGGCAGTGATAATGCAAGGTTCCACCATGCACCATCTGCCAACATGCCTCAACCCTGATATGGCGGGATTAGCAATAAGGGTGAAAAAAATAGTTTCCATGCCTCTTTAAGGCTACAACAGCAGGAAGCAATTAATGACAATTATGGTGGTAGTTCTGTGGTGGGTTCACCTTTCTACTGGGAACTGGACTGAGCCCACAGTCGTTCCATAAAGGCCAAAGAGCTATCAGATGGTAATTGTCTGTCACAACCAACCTGCTCAGGATTCACAGTAGTCGCTGGTGACATGCAGGTGAAATGCTGTCTGCCAGTCCCAATCCTGGCCACTAGCTAGTTATGCAAAGGTTGCCAGCTACGTTGCATCTGAGTTTCCCACTCATGACCCGAGCCCTACAATTGCTCAAAGATTATTCTTTTGTGTAGCTGATGGCAAAAACTCACATTAATCTTTTGATCTTCTTACAGAATGTTCCACAGACCTCTCTTCTTAAGCTACTGCTTTTTTCCTCTATATCTGCAGACACTTGATGCTTTAATTGTCAGGGGTCTAATTACTTTCTGCATGCAGAAGATGTAGAGACAGGTTCTTTTTCGTTTATCCTGAGGATGTCTCTCTCCTAATTTCATGTTCTCTGGCTGAGATCATTAGGTAGGTATTCAAGAATTTTTTTTAGCATTTAACATAAGTGAAAAACCAGAAGTTTATGATTTTAGGCCCCATCACCTCTTCCTATATACAAGTATTAGAGAGACAAGGCAGGTATGGGAATATCTTTTATTGGTGACAGAGACAAGCTTTTGAGCCACACAGGGCTATTCTTCAGGTCTGGACACTATGGTCTGTGCGGCTCAAGAGCTTTTGTCTCTCACCTTGTTGGTCTTCTTGCCTCATTCCTTTTTGGCTTACATTCTGTCCAAATTCCATGGATCATTTGATTTTTCATTGTTCCTTTTTTCATCTCCTGCCCCTTTATTCAGACATCAGCAAAGGCATACTTGTAAAGTTGCAAAATTATCTTTTTGACACTTACAGCTGTTCTTACTGTTCCATGCTCATGCTTACAGAACCTAAGCCATTTATTCTTCCCAGGAAACTGATCGCTATGACCTAGTTTTGTTTAAAATCTAAACTTTGTTTCTTTTAGTTTGCTGTATTCTGGTTTGTACTATCTTTTATCCCCTTTACAGAACTTTAGAATTCATGAAATGTGCTATACAAATTATTAGACAGCACAAGCCTTGTTCCAAATCCTTGCAATGCAGAACCCCCAACTGTGTTTGCAACAAGACACTCAGGCTTGTGTCTGCCCTTTTCACACTTCTAACCTTTGAATCTATACTGGAAATTGTATTATGAGAATTGTGTCTAAGATGAGGAGTAAAGAGACTAAATCTGCCAGCACTTAATAAAAAAAAGCAGGAGTCCTTTAAATCCTGGTTTATGGGAGACCCACTGCATTTCAGATACTAATGTGCTCTGGAAATGTCTTTGTGACTCCATAGCCAAAAAACAAAGCCTTTGAACACTTCTTCCTTGGTGTTTCAGGATCCAGCGAAAACCACACTTGGACAGCAGGGCAATGAGACAATTACCTTTAGTGGATGCCATCTGCAAGATGTTTGGTGGAAGGTGTGACATCAATTGTGATAAATGAGGAGGGGGAGGATCCTCAAATGGCTTAATAAAATACAGTGAAAAAGTTGCTTTGGCACAGCTGAACTCAAAGGTATCTGAAGCTTGGAAAAAGAAAAGGAGTATTTGTGGCACCTTAGAGACTAACAAATTTATTTGAGCATAAGCTTTCATGAGCTACAGCTCACTTCATCGGATGCATCTGGTGGAAAATACAGAGGGGAGATTGATATACACACACAGAGAACATGAAACAATGGGTTTTATCATACACACTGTAAGGAGAGTGATCACTTAAGATAAGCCATCACCAGCAGCGGGGGGGGGGGGGGGGGGGGGGGGGGGGGGGGAGAGAAGGAGGAAAACCTTTCATGGTGACAAGCAAGGTAGGCTATTTCCAGCAGTTAACAAGAATATCTGAGGAACAGTGGGGGGCGGGGTGGGGGGGAGAAATAACATGGGGAAATAGTTTTACTTTGTGTAATGACTCATCCACTCCCAGTCTCTATTCAAGCCTGAAGTTAATTGTATCCAGTTTGCAAATTAATTCCAATTCAGCAGTCTCTTGTTGGAGTCTGTTTTTGAAGCTTTTTTGTTGAAGTATAGCCACTCTTAGGTCTGTGATCGAGTGACCAGAGAGATTGAAGTGTTCTCCAACTAGTTTTTGAATGTTATAATTCTTGACATCTGATTTGTGTCCATTTATTCTTTTATGTAGAGACTGTCCAGTTTGACCAATGTACATGGCTGAGGGGCATTGCTGGCACATTCAGGCATATTCAGGCCCCCACACTTTCTCTCACTCCTTGAAAGATGGGTGGCTTTAATTGTTTTAGTGTGGGAGATAGCCCTAGTAGTCAGGGGAAAGGCCATGATAACAGATTGGAGCAATGCTCCTGACAGTATTTCTGTCACAGGAATGTTAAGCATGCTCCATCACTGCATCTGCCCAATTCCAGGATCAGCCTTCAGCATAATGAGAAATAATTCACCACAAATCATAAAAACGGAATGGGCTATAAGTGTCAGAGATGTAGAATGGAGAAATAACTGACTCTGCAAACCAATATCATTCTATAATTTAATTACATACATAAATGCACACTGAAAGAGCATTAAGGTTGCAAAGTCAAGGACTCAAAAGTTAGAAAATGCCAGAATTAAGATGTTTCCATTAACATCTTAATTCAGCCTCCTTGTGTGTATGCATGATGATATCTTCAGTTATATGCTTCTGCCCTCCCGCAAAAGAGGACTCCTGCTTCATTCAGTGCACAGTCTGGATGGTCTTGATTCATTCAAATTTTTGTAATCCTTATTCGTTATGTGGCTTCAGGCCTTATTTAGTACACACAAGTCAAACCCTGAACTGAATACAGAATTATTAATATCCTCACAGCCTTTTCTATAATGCCCATCACCACAGTGTCGCCACAAACAATGAATTTATCTGCACAACATTCCTGTAAGGTAAAGTGATATTATTCCCAATTTGCAGACAATGAATTTATCTGCACAACATTCCTGTAAGGTAAAGTGATATTATTCCCAATTTGCAGACAAGGAATGGAGGCATAGAGATTAAAGCCAAAATTGCCTAAAATGTCCATTATTTGGGTTCCCAAATTTAGATGCCTAGGGGGCCAGATTTTTTAGTTGATTCTTCCTTTTTAGAGCATGTGTATTGTACTTTATATAGTCAAAGCACAATTGTTGTTCTGAGCACTCAGAACTTCCAAAAAAATCAGACCTCAGCTATCTTGAGTCAGACATCCAGAAATTGAGGCCAGCTGTGAAAAGTTTGGTTTAAATAACTTGCTACACAACACATAGAAACTCTGTGGCACTGACAGGGATAGAATTCAGTGTTCTAGGGTGGCATCAAATTAACTCAGCCGGAAGATCATCTTTTCCCTCTTTCTACAATACCATCTCCTTCCCGATACACTTTTCGATACTTCAGCAAATGGAGCGGGGGGGTCTAACACCTATAGCCTCATTTACTACTCAACCCAGATTCATTTCCAGAGCACCATCTATCCCAGGGGTGGGCAAACTACGGCCCACGGATTGCCCCCCCTCCCCCGCGCCAGGAGACGCAGGGATGTGGTGCCGGCCACTTCCAGGAGCGGCGCGGGGCCAGGGCAGGCAGGGAGCCCGCCTTAGCCCCGTGGTGCGCCGCTGCCATCCTGGAGCCGCTCCAAGTAAGCAGTGCAGGGCCAGAGCCCACACCCTGAACCCCTCCTGCGCCACAACCCCCTGCCCTGAGTCCCCTGCCACACCCCTCCTGCGCCTCAACCCCCTGCCCGGAGCCCTCTCCTGCACCCGCACTGCTCCTGTAGCCCAACCCTTTGCCCTAAGCCCTCTCCTGCACACCGCACCACCTCCCACACCCGCACTCCCACCTCCCACCCCAGTCCTACATTCATGGCCCTGCATGCAATTTCCCCACCTAGATGTGGCCTTCGGGCCAAAAAGTTTGCCCACCCCTGATCTATCCTATAAACTGAGTGAGGAGGGGTGCTGTGGCAAAAATTGTTTTTAATCATATGATCACATACAATCACAATTTATATACACAAGAAGCTGAATTAAGATTGCATAGGCAACCTTAATATTGGCATTTTTAAAAGTTTGAGTGCTTGACTTTTCAACCTTAATATAGTTTAATTGTATATAACTTCCTAAATTTTTATAAGAATCAAACAAAAATAAAAATTCCATTACATGGAGCAATACAGACCTCCACATAGGTCATCAGCAGGGTAGGAACCCTTTAATCCATAGCACGGACTTCTACCACTTGAGCCAATGATGACTGGTGGCAGTAGAAGGCTGTTATCCTGTATGAGGCCCTGGCACCAGAGGGGGATGAGATTCATACTCTGACAGAAATTTTCACAGCTCTTTGCTAGACAGCAGAGGAATGTTAGGGGCTCTGTTATCCTGGTTTTAGTTGCAAGTTCTGGAGAAGAGTGTTCTCTAGGGGTTACAGCCCTCACAGTCTGTCCCCAACAAAACCTACTCCTCAACACTCGGCATTTGAGTCAGGATGCTTTCCCTTTCTCCTCCCTGCTGCTTGGGCACCTGCAGAGGGAGCACTGAGAGCACAAAAAAGTTAGTCTTTCTGCTCTTTCTTCTGGTGCCTTCCACCACATGATCCCAGCACTGCCAGGCAGAACCAATGCAAGAAAGTCCTGCTCAGCTAGTACAACTGAACTGGAGGCATGCTCAGTGCAGACAACGTTCAGAGAACTTTGCTCCCAACCTCTAGCAAATCTCTACAGATCATGGAGAAATGGTAATTTTCAGAAGCATATAACAGCTAAATTTGGTTGTATTTTCACAGGGATGACCAAGGCATCTCTCTGACACCATGTCACCCTCCACACATCACATTTCAAGTCCTTGATCCAATGCATGGAAGCACTAGAAGTTCTCAATGAAAAATGAAAAACTTTTTTAAAAATGGGCTAAGCTCATTTCCCCTAACCTTGTTCTTGGAAATGCTAAACAGTTTTTGCTGAAGCTTTTAAAAAACATTTAGTCTCAACACAGCCAGGGCTGTAAAACAAGGTCTTATAATGAAAAGCATTAAGCAACCTCAACTAGGTGTTAGTTCCAACTACATCTATAATGTCATCTCTTGTTTAAACATTAGTCTTTCAAAAACACTAATCCTAGAATATAAATGGTCAAGCAGGACTTTGGCTGGAAGATCAAGAGAGCTGGACACTGAACCAGGATAGAAGAACTAAGGACACAGTTTGGAGTCTTCTAGTCTAAAGTTACCGTCAGAGTAATTCTAGAGCCCCAGCTGCTGCTCAGAGCCTTGTCCAGTGGCAACGTGAAGTTAACATGACTGGTAAGTTTTATGGCTCCTGTTCAGAATCCTGTGGTCTGTAGTGAAACTCCCAAGAATCAAGTCAGTTCTATAGTACTGCTGCTGCTGGACTGCTATAGCCCTGAGCTATAGCTGAGTCACTGGAGCTATCCTCTGGAGAAGAGAATTCATAAAAAGGGTAGGGTATAATAGCTCAGACACCTTCAAGGCAACAGAGAGACTAAGGATGGACAGAATAGCAAAAGACTCTCCTGCTCTTCTAGTAGCCAGGAGGGTGTAGAAGAAGCAAAGAAACTCCCTACTCTGGTGAAAGTCAGAAAGATATCCTCCCACCACAACCCAAATAACCGGAGGCCCTGGTATTGCTGGGGTGGGGTTAGGGGCAGGAAGGAGGAGAGAGGTGCGGCAGGAAGGGTTCTCCCATTTTCCATCTGCCAGAGAAGGCTGGGAAAGGAGCCAGTAGCCAAAGACTGGTACAAGAGACTGAGTCCCTGAACAGGGCCCAGGGACATACACCTCCCAGTACCCTACCCATTGCCCAGCAGTAGAGTGCGGGGCTTTTCACCAGGACATTGCCTCAGGTCTTTTCTGATCCCTCACTCCTCCCTACATCTTTCAAATTAACCCCCAGCTAGTACATATCTGCTAAATTTTTCATGTCTTATGTCATCACAAAACTCCCAGAAAAGAGCTCAATATATTTAGTTTATCAAAGAGAAGGATAAGTGGTGACTTGATTACAGTGTCTATAAAATCCTACATGGGGAAGAAATATTTAATAACAAGCTCTTCAGTCTAGCAGAGAAAGCTCTAACATGATCCAAAGGCTGGAAGTTGAAGCTAGACAAATTCAGACTGGAAATAAGGTGCACATTTTTGACAGTGAGAGTAATTAACCACTGGAACAATTTACCAAGGGTCATGGTGGATTCTCCAAAACTGACAATTTTTGAAATAAGATTGGATATTTTTCTAAAAAATCTGCTCCAGGAATTATTTTGGGAAAGTTCTGACCTATGTTATACAGCAGGTCAGACTAAGTGATCACAATAGTCCCTTCTGGCCTTAGAGTCCATGAAACTCCCCATTCTGTCCCGTTGTATGCACCCCCTGCATAACTGCACAGACCACCACCAGCAGAGCACAATACTTTGCTGAAACTCCTCCTTGAGCTAAATGGCCTATTTTGCCCAAGTCTTTCCTCTGCCCCAGCCATTTTCCATGTCTGAGATGCCCTTTTTCAAGCCTGACACTAGTGGCATATCCCATGGGAAACCTTAGAAAGGATTTGTTTGGGAAAAAAACGTTTCCTCCAGTTTTTCTCATTTGTCACAAGAAGGGACTATCCCCTTCTAGAAATAGAGTTGCAAGCTGCATTTATACCAAGTACTGGTGGTCATTTTTTCCCCTTACCTTGCCCAGGACAGTGAGGCACGGTTTAGGCTCCAACTCAGGCTGTTCCAGTTTCACCACTCCTACCCAACCATATTCATACAAGTCCTCTTCATCATTGCTATTACACAGTCCCAGTGGATGCATCTGAAACAGAACAAGGGGAGATGAGGAGAAATTGATAAAGGCGTTAACCAAAACATTAACACGAAAACAAGACAGTGTTCATTATGATGGAAGTAACAAAATATTCTACTGGTGGCCTTAATACAGAGCACAGTATGTTTATCAGTCAAATACACACTAAACAGAGAAACATCTGCTTGCTGTTCAGACAGGGACATGTCAGAAAGTGAGAGAAGTTCCATAATTCATTGATGTCCCATCACTTCAAATTGCTGATGCAAGTCCTGTTATAAATAAAGGGACCAGTCTCTTCCTTTAAAGATAGACGGTAAAGGTGACTAAAGCATCTTTTAAAGGTGCCTAGAACAGATACCACCAACTAGACTGAAGGGAGGAGGCAGCCAATCACTTGAGTGTTTTAGTACACTAGTGGAAAATCCTCTCCATTTGGATGCAGTGGCCTCTGCATAACTATATCAGAGAACGCAAGAGCATGGTTTCGTGGGGGGCAACATCATAACCTGGTGCTGAGCTCTGACTACGACTCTTAATATTTGCAGTGCAGTAACCCCCAGAGATCTGCATCAGAATCAGGAACCCATTGTGTGATGTGCTAGAGGTTCCCATCTGGATTCCTCTGCAGCCTGGGGAAGTCACCCAACCACTCTGGCTCACTTTCTACCTCTGCAAAAGAGAAAAATACTCCTCTTCCTACGTGGCACGGCGGTTGGTGGTGGAGTTAATACTTATGAAGCACTTTGGAAAATGAAAATGCTGTTTTAGTGCTAAATATCTTTATTGTAGTCCTTACACTTCTGATCTCAGTTGTGATTGGCCAGTAACAGATGGATTGGAAACCAGTGGTGCAAGACAGTTAGGAAGCCAAAAGCAGCAAAGCACTCCAAATGAAGATTGATAGTGTCAGACAAATCAGTAATTACTTTGATCTTAAAATGTTATTCCAGTCTAGCATTTTCCTCAAACTGGGAGCAGCCCAGCACAGTTCTCTCCTTGAGTAAGGGCAGTGAATGAATATACCCAGGGGGCACTGCAACAGTAACCCAGAGCATTTGCATTGACAAACATACAGAAGAATACTCCCAGACCAAAAAAAAAAAAAAAAAACCCACAACTAGCATTGCAATAGTGCCCAAAGGCCTCAGCTAGGATCGGGACCCATTATACTAGGTATGGTACCGAGATACTGTCTCTGCCCCCAAACAATTAATTATCTAATTTGAAAAGAGCCCCAGCTAGACAGTGTGAACCAGGATCATAAAAAATAAAATCCCTGCAGTTACCACAGGTCAGATAATACATAATCTGATGGTTTCAGATCATCTGAAAGAGGTAGCTCCTGTAATGCAAAGGCAGGTGCAAATGTGTGTACTGGGGGTCACCCAAAGAGGGCAGAGTTAAGGTTGTATGGCATGTACCTGAACTCCTCCTCAGCACTCACATACGCCTGTCTAGATGTCTTGTGAGATCCGCAATCTTCGCACCCTGCATGCAATTTACCACATGATTCTCCCAGTCACCACAAACCCAACTATCTATATTCTAATAATCAAATCCCCATCACTATCACCTGGCTCTTCCTAACAACAGCTGTTCCCACACCAGGAGGGGTATCCTCAGTGTGAGACGACGATATGACATCTGGAAGGCAAGTCCCAACTATAGGATTGTTTCCCTCCACTCCAGCTTGATATTCTTCTTCCCCAAGACTTTCATTCTCCTTAACAGCACAGAGGCTGTCAGACAGTGTGGGACCATTCTACCATGTCCCTGAAAGTCTTGGCTATGAACCTCACATATGTTAAGGGCTGTTATAATGAAGATGGTAATTATTATTCTCCACGTCCCCCAGGATAGGACAAGTGGTAATAGGCTTCATCTGCAGCAAGGGAGATTTAGAAAGTTTTTCCTAATATCTTAACTATAAAGAAAGTTAAGCTCTGGAACAGGCTTACAAGGGAAGTTGTGGAATCCCCATCACTGGAAGTTTTTAAAAACAAGTTGGACAAACACATGTCAGGGCCTCAGATGGAAGATGCTACTGATGTGCAAAATGCTAGCCAGCCATTTGTTTTACAAGGATAATAATCTGAACCTCTCTTCTGGTATCCGCTCATGATATTGCTTCTTTGAAGCTCCTTCACTCCAGAAATAACTTAGGACAAATGAAAAATAGAACCTATTTCTCTCTTCAACTTCTCCAAAAATGGGTTATATTTGACAAGTGACAAATATATTTGATCACTGAAATGGTAAAAATTCCTGACATTGGCCATCCATCTGCTTTAGTTTGAGCTGTATGTGGATCATACACACCCAATGAACATACATTCCAGAGAAACCACATCATGCTCCAATTCCGGAATGTTTCTGATCTATCTCCAGCAGTGATAAAGAAACCCATTGTCCACAAGGCTCTAGAGTATCTTCTAGACCCTTGGTAATTTATCTGGTTGCCTTCTGCTTATGTGTTTTTTGTTATGAGCAGTGTCCTTCAACAGCATGAGAGAAGAGCTCCCCAAGGCACAAAAATTGCTCTGGCTTAATTACAACACATTGCTAGTTTGTAAAAACATTTAAAAGCCCTCACTGGCTATTGGCCATTATCCCACCAAGGGACAGTGACCACCACTTTAAGACTGACTGCTGATGAACATCAAATCTTACCTGTCCGAGATGAATATTTAAAGGTATTCAACTCCCTGGCTGCAGGCAGATCTCACTCTTAAAGATATCCAGGAGCAATTTTTCTGTTTTTACAAAAGCGATTTAACATCAGGAAATAGCCCAAATCATAGAGCATATGTGCAGACTTGACTCTATTCCACCTTTATTTATTGGTCAAGAAGGGAAGTTTGATCTTAAACTGGAAATTTTCCTTCTTGGATCCTTCATGTCCCACAATTTTAAGTGTTTCCCATCCCTGATCTTCCAGGTGATTAGAAGCAGACCAACATACTCTGAGCTCTACACAGATCATGAGCTTCTCGAGCTATAAAACATTAAATGTTAGCCAAAATATTTAATTGTGCTACAAAGAAACTAGATTAATAGATTATACAGACAGATGGGAATGCCCATCATCACACCTGACCTTCTGTATGACACAGGTCATAGGACTTTTGAATTAAAACCTGTTTGAACTAGATCTTTTAGAAAAAAGTCCAATCTCAATTGAAAAATAGTCAGTAAGGGAGAATCCACCACGACCCTTGGTAAATTGTTCCAATGATTACTCATTCTGTTAAAAATGTACACCTAATTCCAGTCTGAATTTGGCTAGCTTCAACTTCCAGCCATTGGATCATGTTATGCCTTTCTCTGCTACACTGAAAAGCCCATTATTAAATATCTGTTCCCTATATAGGTACTTATAGACTGTAATCAAGTCATCCCCTAATCTCCCTTTGTTAAACTAAATAGATTGACCTCCTTGAAGCTCACTATGAAAGGCAGTGTGGGGACCAAAACTGGACGCAATATTCCAGGTGCAGCCTAACCAGTACCGAATAGATGGGAATCATCACTTCCCTTGATCTGCTGGTAATGCTCCTACTAATACAGCCCAATATGCCATTGGCCTTCTTGGGAAGAAGGGCACACTGTTGACTCGTATCCAGCTTCTCGTCCACTGTAATCCCCAGGTCCTTTTCTGCAGAACTGCTGCTTAGCCAGTCGGTTCCCAGCCTATAGCGGTGCATGGGATTCTTCCATCCTAAGTGCAGAACTCTGCACTTGTGCTTGTTGAACCTCATCAGATTTCTTTTGGCCCAATCCTCCAATTTGTCTAGGTCACTCTGGACCCTATCTCTCCCTCCAGCATATCTACCTCTCCCCTCAGTTTAGTGTCACCCACGAACTTGCTGAGGGTGCAATTAATCCCATCATCCAGATCATTGATAAAGATGTTGAACAAAACTGACCCCAGGACCGACCCCTGGGGCACTCCGTTTGATACCAGCTGCCAACTAGACATTGAGCCTTTGATCACTACCTGTTGAGCCCGACAATCTAGCCAGCTTTCTATTCACCTTATAGTCCATTCATCCAATCCCTAGTTTTTTAATTTGCTGGCAAGAATACTGTGGGAGACCGTATCAAAAGCTTTGCTAAAGTCAAGATACATCATGTCCACTGCTTTCCCCATATCCACAGAGCCAGTTATCTCATCATAGAAGGCAATCAGGTTGGTCACGCATGACTTGCCCTTGGTGAATCCCATGTTGACTGTTTCTGATCACCTTCCTCTCCTCCAAGTGCTTCAAAATGGATTCCTTGAGGACCTGCTCCATGATTTTGCCAGGGTCTGAAGTGAGGCTGACCGGTCTGTAGTTCCGAGATTTTTTTTTTCCTTTTTTTAAATATAGGCACTATATTTGCCTTTTTCCAGGACCTTCCCTGATCACCACAAATTTTCAAAGATAATGGTCAATGGCTCTGCAATCACCTCAATCAACTCCCTCATCATTCTTTGATGCATTAGATCTAGACCCATAGACTTGTGCATGTCCAGCTCTTCTAAATAGTCCTTAACCTGTTCTTTCACTACTGAGGGTTGCTCACCTACCCCATGCTGTGTTGCCCAGTGCAGCAGTCTGGAAGCTGCCCTTGTCTGTGAAGGATGAGGCAAAAAAAAAAAGCATTGAGTACTTCAGCTTTTTCCACATCATCTGTCACAATGTTGCCTCCCCCATTCAGTAAGGGTCCCACACTTTTCCTGACCTCCTCCTTGTTGCTAACATACCTGTAGAAACCCTTCTTGTTACCCTTCATATCCCTTTATAGCTGCAACTCCAATTGTGCCTTGGCCTTCCTGGTTGCACCCCTGCATGCTCGAGGAATATTTTTATACTCCTCCCTAGTCATCTGTCCAAATTTCCACTTCTTGTAAGCTTCTTTTTCGAGTTTAAGCTCAAAGATTTCACTGTTAAGCCAAGCTGGTCGCCTGCCATATTTGTTATTCTTTCTGCACTTCCCACACCCTCAATAAGGCTTCTTTAAAATAAAGCCAGCTCTCCTGGACTTGTTGCCCCCTCATATTAGCTTCCCAGGGGATCCTGCCCAACAGTTCCCTAAGGGAGTCTAAATCTGCTTTTCTGAAGTCCAGGGTCCATATTTGCTACTCTCCTTTCTTCGGAATCCTGAACTCAACCATCTCATGGTCACTGCTGCCTAGGTTGCCACCCACTTCTACTTCCCCCACCAATTCTTCCCTGTTTAGGTCGGGGAACACGGCCCCTAATTGGTTTCTCCATCACTTGTACCAGGAAGTTGTCCCCAACACTCTCCAAAAACTTCCTGGATTGTCTGTGCACTGCTGTATTGCTCTCCCAGCAGATGTCAGGGTGATTGAAGTCCCCCATTAGAACCAGGGCCTGTGATCTGGAGACTTCAGTTAGTTGTCCAAAAAAAGCTTCATCTACCTCATCCTTGTGGTCAAGCACACCACGACATCACCCTTGTTGCTCTCGCCTCTAAACTTAACCCAAAGACTCTTAACAGGCTTTTCTCCAATTTCAAACTGGAGCTCTGAACAATCATACTGCTCTTACATGCAATGCAACTCCTCCACCTTTCCTCCCATACTGGTCCTTCCTGAACAGTTTATACCCATCCATGACAGTGCTCCAGTCATATGAACTGCCCCACCAAGTTTCTGTAATTCCAATCACATCATAGCTCCTTGATTGTGCCAGGACTTCCAATTCTTCCTGCTTGTTCCCCAGGCTTCTTGCGTTCGTGTACATGCACCTAAGAAAACTAGCTGATTGCCTTACTTTCTCAGTATGAATCAGGTGGCTTCCCTTCTTGTACCCTCCTCCTTGCATTTCCTCCCAGTATCTCACTCCCCCACCTACCTCTGGGCTTAGGTCACCATCCCCCAGCGAACCTAGTTTAAAGCCCTCCTAGGTTAGCAAGTCTGCCTGCGAAGATGCATGAATGATGAGTCCCTGTTTACAGTTACATTTTGAGACCTGTCAATTAGCCAGTTTTTAATCTATTAAACATTTGCCATGTTAATTTTATATCATTCTGGTTTTTAAATCAAAATGTTGTGTGTATCAAGTCAAATGCCTTACAGAAGTCTTCGTATATTACATCAACTTATATTGACCAAACCTGTAACCTCAAAGAAAGTGAAAGTTAAATTGACGGGATCTATTATACACCCATGTTGATTGACATTCGTTTTATTATCTTTCTTTATTAATCTAGTGTGGTATCAACCACTTCATTATTTTGCCTGGGATCGAGGTCAGGCTGACAGGCCTATAATTATATCCGGGTTGTCCTGTTTACCCTTTAAAATATTGGCACACCATTAGCTTTCTTCCAGTCTTCAGCAACCTCCCCAGTGTTCTAAGAGTTATTGAAAAGTCAACATTAACAGTTTAGAGAGCTCCTTGACCAGCTCTTTTGAAATTCTTGGATGGAAGTTATATGGACCTGGTGATTTAAAAGTGTTTAAACTTTAATAGCTGCAGGGTAACACCCTTCCTCTCAGGTTACTATTGTAATGTTTCCTCATTATCATATGCTGTAACTACATCTTCCGCCCCCCCCCGCCCCATTCCCCAAAATACAGAACAGAAATATTTCTGAATGCTTCTATTTTTTTCTGCATTATTGGAAATTCTACCATTTCCATCCTATAATACCATTGTTAGGATTTCTTTAATTCCCAATATACTTAAGGGAAAGATAAATGGGAAGCACAGCTTATGTCCTTTTCTTCCAACATAAATTTTCTAAGATTCTTAACTTCTGATTTATATTAATTGTCAACATCCTCTTTCTTCCATTTGTTATATAATTTTTTTAAGCCACCTTAATTTCAAACTGTGGCTTTCCCTCAATTGTGACTTTTTGGGCATCTACTACTCTATTCTGAAACAGCTCCCAATTATTTCCACATTTCTGTTTAAATTATTTCTCCCAATTGACTGAGATTCAGTTTGCTTTCAGCTTTATGAAATTGGCTATATATATGCATGCATGCTTAGACTTTATTCTGTTTGCATGTAACAAATGTAATCAAGTTATGATCACTTGCATCTAAGCTAGTATAAATGTTTAGTTTTGTGGACAATTCCTATTTGGGCTTGTCTACACAGATCAGCACTAGAGGAATGTGATTTCTAAAGCACACCAATGTGTTGCATGCTAACTAGCCCGTATAGAGACTCTGCTAGTGCAAGTTAAAAGGTCCCTAGTACACATTAACATAGTTAACAGCACAACATTAATGCACACTAGGGACCAATTAGTTCACAGCTGCTGGGGTATCTACGTTGGCCAGGGTAACAAACAGATGCGCTTTAAGTAATCACATTTCTCTAGTGTGCATTACTGCTCCATCTAGACAAGCTCTTTGTCAAGCCAAAGATACAGAATTCCTGCTTGTTGTCTGTAACACTTTTTGAGTTAGGACACTCATCTATAATATTTAGAAATTCTGAGGATGTTTTAGTACTGACAGCATGAGGCCACCAGCATGTATCACTCAGATTGAAGTCCTCCCATGATAAAACTCAGCTTCCTCCTCCCCCCCCCCGACATTATAAATAGGTGCATAAGAAGATGGTGATCTTGTTCCCTAGGTGCGATTTAGGGTCAGTAGCAGACACCAACTAGAACCCCATCTTGTGCTTTATCCGTTAGAACCTGATCCATAAGAATTCAAGATAAACTTTTTCTGAGATATCAGTAACAAGAAAGAGGTAATACCTAATACCCATCTTTAAAAGAGCCTTCAACTGACAATAGGCCTGAAGAAATGCATCTTAGCTCTGGACTCAGTAAATTCTCTAAGGAGGGACATGTTTGGGGGCATGAAAGGTCCAAAAAAGGAAGTTTAGGCAAAAATCAAGAAGTTCCATAATCCATATTCTATGATATTCCATAATCTTCACAGTGGGATGGTTCACAGCTGTCAAGGCCTTCTGGGGAGAAGATAGTGATATTAATACACAATATACAGCAGCCTGATTTTCAGAAGGGCAGAACACTCAAAACACTAACAAAAGTCAATGGGAACTACTGGTTCTGAGAACATCACATGTCAATAAAAGCAGGCTATTGGATTTCTGTCACACCACATTCTAGAAGACTCTCCTACCAGACACGCTACATCCCAATGTGGCAGAATGAATACTTTGTAGCGTGTCGAACACGTGGATGATCAAGTGACTTCCTTGCACATTTCTTCATATGAAGTATCTGATTCTCTTTGTCCGCTTGGTGAAGTGAGCGGTAATGTTATTAGGTGAAGCGGCTCATCTGGCCTTGAAGATTTAGAAACAGTGGTCCTGGCCCTAGCAGCTACTGGAGTTGTGGTGCAGTGACACAGAATGCTGTTCTGGGGAGAGAGACGGCCAATGAGGGCAGCTCAAGCTGGGGCGGGAGCTCGGAAACTGCCCAAAAGGCCAGTTGGAAGACTACTAGAGAAGAAGGTGGGTGAAAGAGGACCTGGCCAGAGAAAGCTGTGTTAGAGGAACCTGGTGGTGGGCAGCAGTCACTCTGCAACATCCTGCCTCCCTTTCCCCCCCCCTTAGGTCCCCCTTAAGAACTGCACAGTCCATAGTATTTCAAACAAAATGAACCCTTCTGGGTGGGGTCTAGTTACAGAATATTACATGCAGGCTTCAGTGATTTTCTAGGCCCAACCCTCTTCCATCTTGACTAAGGGAACTCCACAGCCCTCCTTCTGGGGCTTGGGCTGCTCTTCTCTCTGGTCCTTTCTGATTTACACACCATTTTATACTGGGCCTGGCCCAGCCCCTCCTTCCTGGGGCATCTGTCTTTCTGATTCAACTGCCACTCCCAGGGTTCGCCTGGCTGGGGCTCAACCTTCTGGCTCTGGCATCCAAACTCTCCCGGTGCCAGCGTCTTCCTTGCATCCTCACTCTCTCCTCTTTCCTATGCTAACTCTCCCTGTTTCCTGTTCCTCTTGGCTCTCTATTGAGGACACCTATCCTTTGTCAGACTTCATCAAGGCTGTTAACAAATCACAGGTGTGCTGGAGCAATTGCCTCCTAAAGGGCCCAGTATATTCTGTGACTGGGCTCTTGATGCACAAATGGTTACTGAGTTACGTGGTCAGGAATCAATACGACTGGGTGCACCAATCTGCATCTGATCTCCATAGCCTTTGCCAATAAGATTCCTATTAGTCTTTGCCAAGAATTGAATACATAGAAAGGTTTAAAAAAGGTCATTTGTGGGGTAGTATCTATTGCCTTCACTTCTGAATGTTTGTCTTACAAAAACTTCTCAGTCTCCCTATTAGATCTCAACATGGAAGTCCTTCAAAAGGATTACTTTTCCTATAGTACAGAGCCTTTATCTTCCCTGGACATGGGGGCACAGATAGAACAATGTGATTTTCCACCCAGTTAAGTAGCTTGTGGGACTCCTTTTTGAGAGGGATATGCCTTTCCCCCCCCCCCAATTCAATTATGCAATAACCATGCTGCTGTCATAAGGACTAAAACATACTTATGCAGCACTACTAGTTGGAAGTGCAGTGGAGCAAGCCATCTCACCCTGAGCTCCAAACAGTTGAGTTACTTTTCCCTTGTTCCTATTTGGACAGAACACCCTGTGTCAACTGGTTTTCTAGTACTGCTGGTGATGAGGATCCTTTCCAGTTCTAACATGGGTTATCCCAGTTCAAACTTGCTGGGGCAAGTCCACAGCTCTATGGATTGAATTATTAAGTCTGGTACGCTCAGTTTGAAGCTGAGGAAGAAAGAGTTGAAAGGGGAATAGGAATCTTTGCAGTCCTCCTGTGGAAGCAGGATCACTGATGTTTTTTCATAATACCACCAGCATGAGTCATCTAGCACAAGTCAAAAACATTACTGATAGTATTTTAACTTCTCAGGTGATGATTCTGACCTTGTCTGGGACTGGAATCAGGAAACACTTATAAATGCACGTTCCTTTAGAAAGACTGCAATCTCTCTGCCTTGTGCTAGATAGCTCTCTCTATGCGCTGGAGATGCCTCCTAGAATGCAGAGAAAGACATCCGACAGGTATATGGAACTGTGTATTACAGGTCATCATGAAGGAATAGAATTTCGCTTTCAGAACCAGGAGGACTGCATGACCACCTTCTTTGTACTCCATACTACTGCACTTTTGATGCGTTCTATGACCCGCATCTACTACAGTTGGAAGACCTTTTCTGGACCCTGGTTTCTGGGATCTCATTTCTTTTAGAGAGAGCTGGATCAGTTTCTATTAAATATCTATTTTGAGTTGTCCGTAGAACTGGACGAGAAAATTCAGGGTCTTTGGAATTGCAATCTGATTTGGATTTTTCTTCCCTATTGAATTTATTCCAGAGCTGTCTTCCTAACAAATAATCTCACTTCTGCAATCTAGAAGGCTGGTGGGCACAAGATGAATGCCTGTTCCCAAAGGACTGCTTGTAGCCCTTTCTATTCTGCTTCATGGAGGGGAGAGATTTCTTCTCTAATCTGTTATGTCAGCTATAGCCTTGTCCATGAAATTCTCCAATTTCCCCATCCATTGCCAAGTACCTGTACATAGAAGGCATCACGAGCTGTTTCACCTGCATACCCAATTTCTGTGCAATGAGCCACAGATGCCTTTGGGCTACTGCGCTGGAGGTCAACAAGCATATTAAGAACAAATGGGAAATCTAGAGACGCATCTGCTGCAGAAGCTGCTGCCAAGATCTCTTTAGGAATAACGGGTTTATCTGGTCTTTGAGGGAGACCAAACCAGTCAGCTCATCATCCAAGACAGGATAGATTCTGAAAAGCAGATATAAGCAAAATAAGGGCAATGTTGTTTCTTCATTATACCTCCCATCCTTTGCCTCCACCTTAGGCAGAGGGTCAGTCCTTCTCATCTTTTAGCAATGAGCAGAAGATGTAAATGAAATGCTAGCCAGAAATGAGGCACAGCTCCTTCTTAAACTGAGAGAAAACACCCCCTCCCACTCTTTTCACCACCTCTGGCCACTCTGGGTGTTCAGACTAAATACCAACACACACCTGGGCACCATCACTGGTGTTTTTGGTCTTTTGTGAAGATCCAAGACTTGAGAGTCAGGCATTTCCCATCACTAAAGGGATATGCCCATTTGAAGTGAGGACTAGGGTCATATTTCCCCTTTAGGTTCCCTTGGCATCACTAGTTAGGCTTTAATGTCATGGAAGGATGAGTTCAGTGCGATGGAAGGAAGTGGGACTCCTGTGCATAAAGTTTCTTCGTCTGCTTCCTTGAGACAGGCCAAAGCTCCTGTTTTCTAAGGACCCTGAGAGTGTATCACACCCCTTTAACAATCTCTTCTGACTAGGTGGAAGGAGGTGGAGAACACAGATTGCTTGTTTCACCATGGAGGCATCCAGCTACCGCATTACTTCTGGAGGCATCCTTGCAGTTGCACTGATGGATGGGGAATTCAGTTTCTCACTCCATGCGGCGGTAGTGTTGTCTAAGGCTGGTGCTGGTTGGGACAGTAGTAGAAGGATCTCTGTTGCTGGAGCAAGAAGCTGTTCCAACATGGGAATCATCAGTACATGCCAGTGAGGTGTGAGGTTGTAGTCTCCATCTTCATAGCCTTGCTACCAGCTGTCTTGGAGGATGTGCTGAGTTGGCTATACATCACCAGGATAGCCTCCCCTTCCACAGAAGCAGGATCACTACTGCTGTATGCAGTGACTACATCCCTGTGTTTGCCCTTCCCCTCACCCACAGTGGACAAATTAGAAAACAACAATCTTTAGGTTAAATCTTGAAGCAGAGTAGCTTAAATTCCTTCTGAATTTTGATACCTACACAGTGTAAGCATCAATATTCTTGTTATTCATGTAAAGTATCTAATCCTTTTTCCAATCCTACGTTCATTACATTTGTTGTGGCAATGAGTTCCACAGGTTAATTCATGCACTGATTTTAAGAGTATTTCCTTTCCTTCAATCAGTTTTAAATTTGCTGCCTTTCCATTTAATGTCTCTTTCTAGTCTTATGAGATAGGAAGTCAGAATGTCCAACTTACTTTCTGTACACTACTTGCTATACTTTACACATTTACGTCCCCTTCTATTTGTCTTCTTTCTCAATTAAACATCCTGGTCTTCAGATAGCATGAAGGTGCTTATATGGGAAACATTCCCTTTCCCTTGCTGCCCTTATGTACAGGAAAGACTCCCAGTCAAAATCCAGAATGCCACTACTTAATCCTCCTTCAAACCATTCCTCAAAACTCATCTCTGCCAGAACACACAGAAAACTGCAATCTGATAACAGCAGGACAGGTGGCAAGTTGTGTTTACTGTTAATGAATTACACGGTAAGTTAAGAATTGCACACAGCATTTGTCTGTGCTAAAAGTAATATCCAATTATTTTTGTTACCCCATCACTCCTGCTCATTCCCTTGTTTGTCTCAGACGTGTTCTGTCTTGTCGTTTAGTTTATAAACATTTTGTGACAGGGATGATTGTTTACAGTGCCCTACACAGTGGGGCCCTGGCTTACTGGAGAACTCACTTTTGCAGTATAAGTATTAAACAATAGCAATCTCCAACATAGAAGTTTTCCCAGGTCTTTATTTTCAATAGCCCATCTCTGAATCACACCTATTTTGGAGACATCCTTCTAGATATGGGGTAGCCAGTACTGAACCATATTCCATTTTGTTCATTTTAACATTGTTTACTTGTTGGCTTACCACTGCACAGTCAGAGGTTTTCACTGAGCTGTCCACAACGATGCCTAGTTCATGTGGATAAGCAGGTCAAATTACTCCTGTTAAGGGGCTGGGATATCTATTTTGACAGGAAAAACCAAGCCTTAAACTCAGCAGCTGACCCACAGAAAGCCACTCAATTCAGATATAAAGCAAGGAAAAGGAGCTGGGGGAAAAGACAGAGGAAACACACCCTGTCTGGCCAAAAACCCTTAAAAACAAACTCAGCTACCTCGACATACTCAAAGCTCACCAACACCAAAGGGTTCAGCTTACACAGAGTTTTGTCTTTCCAATATGTATAAAAATGGAGTTTGCAAACTGCTCCAAATCCACCAAGCTTGTCTATAATAGCAGCTTTCTCTGGTTAGTGGAAAAGAATCTATGGGAACGTCTAAGCCAATAGAAACTATTAGACAATGTTAAATATCTAGAGAAATAGTCCCCTGGTATACACTTTATCAATCAAGCTTTGAAACCATAGCCCATCTCTAAGAAGTAGCCAGCACAAAATCCTTGAAATATACTGGGGCACGTTCCACATATCTAAAAGGGCAAAACTGAAACCACAGCTGGGTGGTGCTTTTATCCAAGGTTACAATATCAGTATACACTGTTGAGGGTTTAAATTAACTTCAAAGGAGCCGTGCAGTTTTAAGTGGGTTGCTGTTACACAGCAGACAAACAGAGAACTGGGAAGGAGGGAGGGACATTTTACTCTGTAACTTTATCTCCTCAGAAAAGTCCTGGAGATTAAAAGGGAACACTTCTGTCCTTTTGTCCTTTTCCCCTGTCTGCTAGGGTAGGATGTCATGGTATTACTAGCCTCCAAATGAACAGCCCAGGATCTTCTCTTAAATACATTGTTACTAGATTAAAGGGTTGTATTTTCTATCCATCCATAGAAAACTGTCTCCACCCAAACTGTCTCCACCTACTTTTTACAGACCAGAAAAAGATTCTTCGAGTGGTGCTGCAAAGAATAGAAAATTCTTCCCATTTATATACCGAGTCATTTTGTGCTAAATACCATTATGCTCCTTTAGCACAGTGTTTCTTCCTCTCAACCAGACTTAAAACTTTCCCAAGAGGCCACAGCCACAAGCTGCCAAACTGAGATCCTTCAGTGCTAATAGTCCTTGGCAGGTGACAGACCACTGGAATCAAAGTGCTTAACCAACCAACCATTTTATTTTCTTAGAGGCTCTAGGTCTGTCTTTAGCAATCGGAGCAGAGAAATTCACTGCAGACCACTTTGCTGCACTCTCCAGGTGGTCACCAGACTGTTAGGGTGAGGGCAGCACCACCTGAAATTTATTCTTTGAAATTCTACACTTGCCACTCACTTCAAATTCTCATATAACCTATTTCCCCTCTTGCCCATTTTGTGCAAAACTTTTCCTAAGGTTCTGTAAAGAATCTATGCTCTGGTAAATAAGAAGTGGCTAGAGCCCTCCCCACTACCTCATTTCTCCATCATTGCAACCACCGCCCCCATCACCATCCTGCCTGTCGTTCAGGCCAATAACCCGATTGTCATCTTTGACTTGGACCTCTCTCTAGGTTCTCACATCCAGCCTCAATGTAAATCTTGGTGGTTTTTCCTACAAAACTTCTCTAGGATATGGCCTTTCCCAGCCATCCACACAGCTAATATTCTCATGCAAGCTCTCATCTCACATCAATTACTGCAACATCCTTCTGTCGTTGACAAATGCATTCTTGCCCCATCCATATCCATTCAAAATGCTGCTGTAAAGATGGTCAAAGCAGCAGGTTAAGAAAATTATGTCACCCCATCCACTGGCACCACCTTGTCTATCGCATCAAACATAAGCTACTTGTATACAGTTTCAAGGCCCTTCACAGTCAGTCCCCACCCAGCCTATCATCTCTCTCATTCACTACTGACCTGTTGATGCTCACATCAAGTCAGCTCCCCAGGCCAGCCTTCACTGACCATGCTCCCCATAAACATCTGCAAAGCTGCCTCATTACCCACATTCAAATCCCTCCTCAAAAATTTTTTTTGCTGTAATACCTACAAAACCTTAATGGTTAAAACCTCCAAGGATGCAGTGGCCACTACTTAACGTCCTGACCAGTCTTACTGCTTACTTGTACTCTCCCAAGTACAAGGAGGAGAAGGTAGTTGTACTTGGTTTTGTATTTTTAGTATTTGTGTGTGTGTAGGGGCTTTGTGCTGGGAGAGTAGCTGAGCCCTGCTTAGGGGGTGGGGCTTCTGACTAGAGGTCCTATAAAGGTAGCCAGCCAGTCAAGCAGCGGCACAGGAGCTAGCAAACAGAGCTGTAAACGGGAGTTTGAAAGGGGAGTTTGTATTGGGGTGCTTGTTTGGGGTTTGCTTTTGCTGGGGGGGGTGGTCTTTTTGGTGTGGCTTGTGTTTCCCAGATTAACAGGACTTAGGTGGGAAGGAGATGACAGATACGGAGGCAGCTGTGGGAGTGACTCCTGTAGTGGAAGACACATTGAGGATGACTGGATGTGGAAGCTGTGGTATGTACATGATCCTGGAGAGGGGAACCGGTAAGAGTTTTTTCTGCATGAAATGCCGTCTGATAGAGCTGATGGAGGAAAAGATCCGAGGTTTGGAGATGCAAGTGGAAAGTCTCGTTGAGTTTAGGAAGGGGTTTGAGCAGATGATGGAGCAAAGATATGAGGTATCTGAAGGGAAAAGCTCAGTCTCACGGATGGAAGCAGGGCTGGGGAATTCTGAGGGGAGACTGGGTGAGGGAAGTGGTCAGTGGAAGCATGTGACTAAAAGAACCAGGCAGAGGAAAAGACGGGCTAGTGAAGGAGAAATAGAGCTTAGGAACAGGTTTGCAGAGTTGGAAAACGAAGAAGGGGCTCGGCAGGTACTTGCTGAAGGTGGAAGGGTAAGGAAGAAGAGAAGAGAGGCTAGTCCTATAGGAAAAGTGGAAGAGTCAAGAGAGACTACACCAAATATGAGCCCCAGGAGGATACAGGATGGGTTGAAGAGGATTATAAGGGAAAATAGGAATGGAAAGAACTTGCAGCCAGAGGGAACAGGGGAGAGACTGGAGAATAGCACCATCACCAGGAAAAGGCAGGTCTATGTGATCGGGGACTCTTTATTGAGAAGAACAGACAGGCCTGTAACTTGAGCTGATCCAGAGAATAGAAGGGTGTGCTGTCTTCCGGGTGCTAAGATACGGGATGTAGACCTGAGGTTGAAGAGGATCCTAAAGGGAGCGGGAAAGAATCCGCTAATTATCCTTCATGTGGGAACAAATGATACGGCTAGATTCTCGCTGGAAAGTATTAAGGGAGACTATGCTAGGCTGGGGAAGACGCTTAAGGAAATTGAGGCTCAGGTGATCTTTAGCGGGATCCTTCCTGTTCCTAGAGAAGGGCAACAAAGGTGTGACAAGATTATGACTGTCAACAGATGGCTTAGGCAGTGGTGCTATAAGGAGGGCTTTGGGATGTATGGCCACTGGGAGGCATTCACAGACAGGACAGTTCTCTCGGGATGGACTTCATCTGAGTAGGAAAGGAAATAGACTTCTAGGATCAAGGCTGGCACAACTGATAAAGAGAGCTTTAAACTAGGAATTTGGGGGAGATGGTTGGGAAATGTCCAGGAAATCTCCATGCCAGATTTTAGCATTGAGAGAGAAGACGACGAAGTAAGAAAGGATACAGCCGTGGGTAGGAGAATGTATATAAGGAGCGAGGGTAGTGTGGATACCAGTCTAACAGGTTATACTGGTTGTAGAATGACTGTGCCTAATAGGGTACAAAATGTGAGCGAGGCCAAACAGCAAAAATTAAGATGTTTATACACCAATGCGAGGAGCCTAGGTAACAAAATGGAGGAACTAGAGCTACTGATGCAGGAAGTGAAACCAGATATTATAGGGATAACAGAAACATGGTGGAATAGTAGTCATGACTGGACTACAGGTATTGAAGGGTATGTGCTGTTTAGGAAAGACAGAAAAAGGTAAAGGTGGTGGAGTAGCATTGTATATCAATGATGAGGTAGAATGTAAAGATATAAGAAGCGATGGAATGGATAAGACGGAGTCTGTATGGGCAAAAATTACATTGGGGAAGATAACTAGTAAAGCCTCTCCTACAATAGTGCTTGGGGTGTGCTATAGACCTCCGGGATCTAATTTGGATATGGATAGAGCCCTTTTTAATGTCTTTAATAAAGTAAATACTAATGGAAACTGCGTGACCATGGGAGACTAACTTCGCAGATATAGACTGGAGGACCAGTGCTAGTAGTAATAATAGGGCTCAGATTTTCCTAGATGCGATAGCTGATGGATTCCTTCATCAAGTAGTTGCTGAACCGACTAGAGGGGATGCCATTTTAGATTCAATTTTGGTGAGTAGTGAGGACCTCATCGAAGAAATGGTTGTAGGGGACAATCTTGGCTCAAGTGATCATGAGCTAATTCAGTTCAAACTAAATGGAAGGATTAACAAAAATAAATCTGCATCTAGGGTTTTTGATTTCAAAAGGGCTGACTCAAAAATTAAGGAAATTAGTTAGGGAAGAGGATTGGACTGAAGAACTTATGGATCTAAAGGTAGTGGAGGCCTGGGATTACTTTAAATCAAAGCTGCAGAAGCTATCAGAAGCCTGTATCCCAAGAAAGGGGAAAAAATTCATAGGCAGGAGTTGTAGACCAAGCTGGATGAGCAAGCATCTTAGAGAGGTGATTAAGAAGAAGCAGAAAGCATACAGGGAGTGGAAGATGGGAGGGATCAGCAAGGAAAGCTACCTAATTGAGGTCAGAACATGTAGAGATAAAGTGAGACAGGCTAAAAGTCGAGTAGAGTTAGACCTTGCAAAGGGAATTAAAACCAATAGCAAAAGGTTCTATAGCCATATAAATAAGAAGAAAACTAAGAAAGAAGAAGTGGGGCCGCTAAACACTGAGGATGGAGTGGAGGTTAAAGATAATCTAGGCATGGCCCAATATCTAAACAAATACTTTGCCTCAGTCTTTAATAAGGCTAAAGAGGATCTTAGGGATAATGGTAGCATGACAAATGGGAATGAGGATATGGAGGTAGATATTACCATATCTGAGGTCGAAGCGAAACTGAAACAGCTTAATGGAACTAAATCGGGGGGCCCAGATAATCTTCATCCAAGAATATTAAAGGAATTGGCACCTGAAATTGCAAGCCCATTAGCAAGAATTTTTAATGAATCTGTAAACTCAGGAGTAGTACCGAATGATTGGAGAATTGCTAATATAGTTCCTATTTTTAAGAAAGGGAAAAAAAAGTGATCCGGGTAACTACAGGCCAGTTAGTTTGACATCTGTAGTATGCTAGGTCCTGGAAAAAATTTTGAAGGAGAAATTAGTTAAGGACATTGAAGTCAATGGTAAATGGGACAAAATACAACATGGTTTTACAAAAGGTAGATCGTGCCAAACCAACCTAATCTCCTTTTTTGAAAAAGTAACAGATTTTTTAGATAAAGGAAATGCAGTGGATCTAAACCAGCGGAGCAGCGGGGACAGCAGAGCAGCTCACAGCAGGAGTTTGCCTGGGACTGGTAAGTATCCGAGTGTGTGTGTTTGCTTGCTGAGGAAGTATCCCAGCGTGTGTTTGCTGGGAGGGCAGGGAGAGAGCCTGAGTGAGTGTCTGATTGGCTGCTAGCCTGCAGGGGGCGGGCATTAGGGTGTCTGTGTGTTTGCGTCAGGGAAGCCTGGCTGTTTAAAAATAGCCAGAGCCTCGCGAACCAGCTGAGCAGCGGGGACAGCAGAGCAGCTCACAGCAGGAGTTTGCCTGGGAGTTCGCCTGGAGTGAGCCCAGTGAGGCTTACATCTTGCCAACGTCTCTGAGGAAGCTCATAGTAGGTAGGTGATATGGAAGGGGGGGGTTCAGTTGTTGTGACCTGCACTGGATGTGCCATGTTTGTCTTTCTTCCACAGGACAGAAGCGACTTTGTCTGTACAAAGTGCAAGCTGGTCTCCATATTGGAAGAGAAGATTGAAGGTCTGGAGCAACAGGTAACGACCCTGCGTTGTATACGAGAGACTGAGGATTTTCTGGACCAAACTCAGGATAGCCTTCTAGGGGCACAAAGCTCTAAAGATATAGAGCAGGTTGCACAGAGGAGCCAAGAGGCCAGTGAAGAAGCTTGGCAACATGTGACCTCCAGAAGAGGTAAGTGGAATGTCCGGGTTCCAGTAACACAGACACAGGTAACTAACCGCTTTCATGTTCTCTCCACAGGTACCAATGCGGAGAGTGGACCAGATGATAGGTCTGGGGGGAGAAAGCAGAAGGAGACTCCGCTGGTTGGGAGGCATGAGATGCGATGTCCTGAGGTTGGGGGTTCCACGACCACCACTCCCAAGAGGAGAAGGCGGGGGGTGGTGGTCGTGGACTCTCTCCTCCGGGGGACTGAGTCATCTATCTGCCGCCCTGACCGGGAAAACCGAGAAGTCTGCTGCTTGCCAGGGGCTAAGATTCGTGATGTGACGGAGAGACTGCCGAGACTCATCAAGCCCTCGGATCGCTACCCCTTCCTGCTTCTCCACGTGGGCACCAATGATACTGCCAAGAATGACCTTGAGCGGATCACTGCGGACTACGTGGCTCTGGGAAGAAGGATAAAGGAGTTGGAGGCGCAAGTGGTGTTCTCGTCCATCCTCCCCGTGGAAGGAAAAGGCCTGGGTAGGGACCGTCGAATCGTGGAGGTCAACGAATGGCTACGCAGGTGGTGTCGGAGAGAAGGCTTTGGATTCTTTGACCATGGGATGGTGTTCCATGAAGGAGGAGTGCTGGGCAGAGACGGGCTCCATCTTACGAAGAGAGGGAAGAACATCTTTGCCAGCAGGCTGGCTAACCTAGTGAGGAGGGCTTTAAACTAGGTTCACCGGGGGAAGGAGACCAAAGCCCTGAGGTAAGTGGGAAAGCGGGATACCGGGAGGAAGCACAGGCAGGAATGTCTGTGAGGGGAGGGCTCCTGCCTCATACTGGGAATGAGGGGCGATCAACAGGTTATCTCAAGTGCTTATATACAAATGCACAAAGCCTTGGAAACAAGCAGGGAGAACTGGAGGTCCTGGTGATGTCAAAGAATTATGACGTGATTGGAATAACAGAGACTTGGTGGGATAACTCACATGACTGGAGTACAGTCATGGATGGTTATAAACTGTTCAGGAAGGACAGGCAGGGCAGAAAAGGTGGGGGAGTAGCACTGTATGTAAGGGAGCAGTATGACTGCTCAGAGCTCCGGTACGAAACTGTGGAAAAACCTGAGTGTCTCTGGATTAAGTTTAGAAGTGTGTGCAACAAGAGTGATGTCATGGTGGGAGTCTGCTATAGACCACCGGACCAGGGGGATGAGGTGGATGAGGCTTTCTTCCGGCAACTCACGGAAGCTACTAGATCGCATGCCCTGATTCTCATGGGTGACTTTAATTTTCCTGATATCTGCTGGGAGAGCAATACAGCGGTGCATAGACAATCCAGGAAGTTTTTGGAAAGCGTAGGGGACAATTTCCTGGTGCAAGTGCTAGGGGAGCCAACTAGGGGGAGCGCTTTTCTTGACCTGCTGCTCACAAACCGGGTAGAATTAGTGGGGGAAGCAAAAGTGGATGGCAATCTGGGAGGCAGTGACCATGAGTTGGTTGAGTTCAGGATCCTGACGCAGGGAAGAAAGGTAAGCAGCAGGATACGGACCCTGGACTTCAGGAAAGCAGACTTTGACTCCCTCAGGGAACAGATGGCCAGGATCCCCTGGGGGACTAACATGAAAGGGAAGGGAGTCCAGGAGAGCTGGCTGTATTTCAAGGAATCCCTGTTGAGGTTACAGGGACAAACCATCCCGATGACTCGAAAGAATAGTAAATATGGCAGGCGACCAGCTTGGCTTAATGGTGAAATCCTAGCGGATCTTAAACATAAAAAAGAAGCTTACAAGAAGTGGAAGGTTGGACATATGACCAGGGAAGAGTATAAAAATATTGCTCGGGCATGTAGGAAAGATATCAGGAGGGCCAAATCGCACCTGGAGCTGCAGCTAGCAAGAGATGTCAAGAGTAACAAGAAGGGTTTCTTCAGGTATGTTGGCAACAAGAAGAAAGCCAAGGAAAGTGTGGGCCCCTTACTGAATGAGGGAGGCAAGCTAGTGACAGAGGATGTGGAAAAAGCTAATGTACTCAATGCTTTTTTTGCCTCTGTTTTCACTAACAAGGTCAGCTCCCAGACTGCTGTGCTGGGCATCACAAAATGGGGAAGAGATGGCCAGCCCTCTGTAGAGATAGAGGTGGTTAGGGACTATTTAGAAAAGCTGGACGTGCACAAGTCCATGGGGCCGGACGAATTGCATCCGAGAGTGCTGAGGGAATTGGCGGCTGTGATTGCAGAGCCCTTGGCCATTATCTTTGAAAACTCGTGGCGAACGGGGGAAGTCCCGGATGACTGGAAAAAGGCTAATGTAGTGCCCATCTTTAAAAAAGGGAAGGAGGAGGATCCTGGGAACTACAGGCCGGTCAGCCTCACCTCAGTCCCTGGAAAAATCATGGAGCAGGTCCTCAAAGAATCAATCCTGAAGCACTTAGAGGAGAGGAAAGTGATCAGGAACAGTCAGCATGGATTCACCAAGGGAAGGTCATGCCTGACTAATCTAATCGCCTTTTATGATGAGATTACTGGTTCTGTGGATGAAGGGAAAGCAGTGGATGTATTGTTTCTTGACTTTAGCAAAGCTTTTGACACGGTCTCCCACAGCATTCTTGTCAGCAAGTTAAGGAAGTATGGGCTGGATGAATGCACTATAAGGTGGGTAGAAAGCTGGCTAGATTGTCGGGCTCAACGGGTAGTGATCAATGGCTCCATGTCTAGTTGGCAGCCGGTGTCAAGTGGAGTGCCCCAGGGGTCGGTCCTGGGGCCCGTTTTGTTCAATATCTTCATAAATGATCTGGAGGATGGTGTGGATTGCACTCTCAGCAAATTTGCGGATGATACTAAACTGGGAGGAGTGGTAGATACGCTGGAGGGGAGGGATAGGATACAGAAGGACCTAGACAAATTGGAAGATTGGGCCAAAAGAAATCTAATGAGGTTCAATAAGGATAAGTGCAGGGTCCTGCACTTAGGATGGAAGAATCCAATGCACCGCTACAGACTAGGGACCGAATGGCTCGGCAGCAGTTCTGCGGAAAAGGACCTAGGGGTGACAGTGGACGAGAAGCTGGATATGAGTCAGCAGTGTGCCCTTGTTGCCAAGAAGGCCAATGGCATTTTGGGATGTATAAGTAGGGGCATAGCGAGCAGATCGAGGGACGTGATCGTTCCCCTCTATTCGACACTGGTGAGGCCTCATCTGGAGTACTGTGTCCAGTTTTGGGCCCCACACTACAAGAAGGATGTGGATAAATTGGAAAGAGTACAGCGAAGGGCAACAAAAATGATTAGGGGTCTAGAGCACATGACTTATGAGGAGAGGCTGAGGGAGCTGGGATTGTTTAGTCTGCAGAAGAGAAGAATGAGGGGGGATTTGATAGCTGCTTTCAACTACCTGAAAGGGGGTTTCAAAGAGGATGGCTCTAGACTGTTCTCAATGGTAGCAGATGACAGAACGAGGAGTAATGGTCTCAAGTTGCAATGGGGGAGGTTTAGATTGGATATTAGGAAAAACTTTTTCACTAAGAGGGTGGTGAAACACTGGAATGCGTTATCTAGGGAGGTGGTAGAATCTCCTTCCCTAGAGGTTTTTAAGGTCAGGCTTGACAAAGCCCTGGCTAGGATGATTTAACTGGGACTTGGTCCTGCTTTGAGCAGGGGGTTGGACTAGATGACCTTCTGGGGTCCCTTCCAACCCGGATATTCTATGATTCTATGATTCTAATTTACCTAGATTTCAGTAAGGCGTTTGATACCGTGCCACATGGGGAATTATTAGTTAAATTGGAGAAGATGGGGATCAATATGAACATCAAAAGGTGGATAAGGAATTGGTTAAAAGGGAGACTGCAACACGTCCTACTGAAAGGCAAACTGTCAGGTTGGAGGGAGGTTACCAGTGGAGTTCCTCAGTGATCGGTTTTGGGACCAATCTTATTTAATCTTTTTATTACTGACCTTGGCACAAAAAGTGGGAGTGCGCTAATGAAGTTTGCAGATGATACAAAGCTGGGAGGTATTGCCAATTCGGAGAAGGATCAGGATATTATACAGGAGGATCTGGATGATCTTGTAAACTGGAGTAATAGTAATAGGATGAAATTTAATAGTGAGAAGGGTAAGGTTATGCATTTAGGGATTAATAACAAGAATTTTAGTTATAAGCTGGGGACGCATCAATTAGAAGTAACGGAAGAGGAGAAGGACCTTGGAGTATTGGTTGATCATAGGATGACTATGAGCTGCCAATGTGATATGGCTGTGAAAAAAGCTAATGCGGTTTTGGGATGCATCAGGAGAGGCATTTCCAGTAGGGATAAGGAGGTTTTAGTACCGTTATACAAGGCACTGGTGAGACCTCACCTAGAATACTGTGTGCAGTTCTGGTCTCCCATGTTTAAAAAGGATGAATTCAAACTGGAGCAGGTACAGAGAAGGGCTACTAGGATGATCCGAGGAATGGAAAACTTGTCTTATGAAAGGAGACTTAAGGAGCTTGGCTTGTTTAGCCCAACTAAAAGAAGGTTGAGGGGAGATATGATTGCTCTCTATAAATATATCAGAGGGATAAATACAGGAGAGGGAGAGGAATTATTTAAGCTCAGCACCAATGTGAACACAAGAACAAAGGGGTATAAACTGGCCACCAGGAAGTTTAGACTTGAAATTAGACGAAGGTTTCTAACCATCAGAGGAGTGAAGTTTTGGAATAGCCTTCCAAGGGAAGCAGTGGGGGCAAAAGATCTATCTGGTTTGAAGATTCTACTTGATAAGTTTATGGAGGAGATGGTATGATGGGATAATGGGATTTTGGTAAGTAATTGATCTTTAAATATTCAGGGTAAATAGGACTAATCCCCTGAGATGGAATATTAGATGGATGGGATCTGAGTTACCCAGGAAAGAATTTTCTGTAGTATCTGGCTGGTGAATCTTGTCCATATGCTCAGGGTTTAGCTGATCGCCATATTTGGGGTCGGGAAGGAATTTTCCTCCAGGGCAGATTGGAAGAGGCCCTGGAGGTTTTTCGCCTTCCTCTGTAGCATGGGGCATGGTTGACTTGAGGGAGGCTTCTCTGCTCCTTGAAGTCTTTAAACCATGATTTAAGGACTTCAATAGCTCAGACATAGGTGATGTTTTTCATAGGAGTGGGTGGGTGAGATTCTGTGGCCTGCGCTGTGCAGGAGGTCGGACTAGATGATCAGAATGGTCCCTTCTGACCTTAGTATCTATGAATCTACTCTGTCTATACCCGCCTATTATCTCTTGTCTGACTGTAAGCACCTTGGGGCAGAAACACTCGTTCCATATTTGTACATCATCTAGCACAACAGGATCTGGTCTATGATTAGGTCTCCTAGGCACCAATAATATAAACAACCAACAACAGTTAAAGCAGTTAGGACATGTATGGGGCAGATGCCTTATCTACTCATGGAAATTTACCGATACTCTTTCAAAATATCCCCTTATACTGAAATAATCATTCTTGAATAGCTATTTCAGTAAATTTCCATGTGTAGATGAGCCTTAAGAGCATATTCAGGAAAGAATTAAAACTTCAGAGAAACACGTTCCCAAAACATCACTAGACAGACTGGTTGATGAACTTAAACGAATTATAAAATCGCCTATTCTTTTGACTGAACTGTACTTTCCACTGTCATTTTGGATTGGACATGTGATCCGTCTAGTTCATCATCTTATCTCCAACAGTGGCCAGCACTAGATGTCTGGTACCATGCTCCCATTCAGGAACAGAAAATTGGAAAAGAGAAGTATTCGATTATAAACTACATAAAATTTCAAGGAAGAAAGTATTGAGTGTGTCAGTGACCCCTTTGGGGTTCCTTATTATCTACACAAGTCCACTCCGTGTCACTCAAAAGTTGCCAAAGCACGCCAGCATGCGCACCTCTCCGCTCTCAAGATTATCTTTTGTGTAATGCTGAACGACAGACTTTAGCAAGATGAGCATACATAACTGAACAAAGAACGAACAGATTTCTCCACTGGACCCATCTCTCTACAGCCCTCAGAAAACCAACAGGGTTAGGAAAAGCAGCTGCATGTAGTTTAGAGGACAAACACTGTTAGATAAGAAAGCAGAATCTTCATGATTCCAGACAACCTCTCTCCATTGCTGATCTTGAGAAATTCATTTGCCAGTAGCAAGTAGAACGCTTACCTGGGCTAACGGGGAGGCCTCAATGAGCGGCGTTAGCTGTTCACACTGACACGACAAAATTTTTGTCTTTCACGGGTGGGGGGGTTAGCACCTCTGAACAACAAAAGTTTTGTTGCTCAATTGCCAGTGTAGACACAGCCTGACAGAAAGCCCTCATGCAGCATCCTCTAACTGGCTCCTACCAGCTTCGACAAGAAAGCCATCTCACTGGTGAGATGAGTGGAGAACAAACATGTCGAGGAGCAGGACTAGGAAAGCGGTATCGGTTGTTCACTCCTCCACAATACAGACCTTACAGCTGTCTCTGATACAGTGTGCATTACCATACCGCCTAAAGCTATCTGAAGCATGGGGAGCTGCAGCAGGGATCCATCAACTACATCTGCAAGATGTGAATCCAACAGCAAAACAGACTATTGTGCAAAGAGACAACTCATCTAGTTATAAAGAAAAATGTACTATGTACATGTAAACAGTATTATGAAGCAAGGATGGAGAATGGATGAATGAAAGAAGCTGGGATCTGGGAAACAACAGGCACACTCCACCAGAGAGACTTGGGCTGTGCACTTACTGAACATTGCATTACATTTCACAGCTTGTTTTTGTCAGAAGAGAATCCATTACTCCTGGAAATGACAGTCATCAGTACCAGGCTTCCTGAGAAGCATACACCCACTCTAATGCAAGTGGCCACCTGGCAGAATGCAAGGGAATCTCCTGAGATTCAGAAATGTGCTTTGACAAAGCAGCTTCTCAAAGTAATTTGATTAGCAAAGTCTGCTGGAATTTGGAACACTGAAGTAAAGAATCCACCTCCTAAGAACAAGGTTCAGACCAATAACACTGCAGACATCTCCAACTCACCCTGAAGGACAGATGTTCATATATTCCAGATCAAACCCAGGAACTCCATCTGAATAGAAAACCCAGCATTACACACAGGTAACTGCAAGGTTCTACAAATATTTTATAACAACTCCTTGCTTAGGACAAAGCTGAGGTTGGGGCAACTACAAAATTAAGAAGCTGGCAGAAAGGGAAGCTTCTCCCTAACATGGCATGGTTCCCTACTGACAAGTAATGCTGTTAGAGCACGAATGTCACAAATGGTAAATGAAAGCTTCATGTTGCAGTCCAATAGGACAGGTGAGGTCTTACACCTTATAAACTCCTACATGGGGCAAAAACAACAGGAGTAGGGTTCATAGAAGAGTCATTAGAATGATAAAGGATGAGAAAACATGCCTTATGGTGACAGACTCAAAGAACTCAATATATTTAGCTTAACAAGGAGAAGGTTAAGGGGTGACTTGATTACAGTCTATAAGTACCTAAATGGGGAACAAATACTTAGTAATGGGCTCTTCAATCTAGCAGAAAAAGGTCTAACACAATCCAATGGCTGGAAATTGAAGCTAGATAATTCAGACTGGAAATATGGCATAATTTTTTAACAGGAAGAATATCATCACTGGAAAAATATACCAAGGGTTGTGGTGGATTCTCCATCAGTAACAACTTTAAAAACAAGATTGGATGCTTTCCCAACAGCTCTGCTCTAAGAAACATTTTAGTGACATTCTCTGGCTGGTGTTATACATGAGGTCAGATAACAATGGTCCTTACTGGTCTTATAAGTTATGAACTTTAGTAAGTCGCCATCCACAGGCAAAATAATCCTGTATACAGAAAAACCCCAAACCCAAAACATTAAACTCTCTATAAGCAGCAAGTGAACAGTAAAAAGGATGCTACCCAGGCTCTGTGCTGGCAGATGTAGAGGACTCATTAGCTACACCTGCAGGCTACAAATTCACAAGGATTTTGTTGCATCACATAGGTTAACTGCCCTGGTGAGATTCCAAACAAGTTAGATAATCCTGGTGATGTTCTCTCATAGTCCATGTGCTTCAGGGAAGGACAAATGACGAAAACATTCCAGTGTCCAATTAAAAACGTGTGCATTATGAAACCAAACGACTGAAATAAAAATCCAACAACAAACATAGGTGAGGATGATAGGAGAAACTGTAAAACTCAACCAGGAGACAGAAATTAAACACCTAGTCATATTGTTATCCAACATTACAAAGTGAACATGGGGGAAATCAAGTTCATAACCACACACCATTGCTTTGTAAAGCCATAAAGATCATAAAATAGCAACAATGTCTGCCATAATGTCTTCCTCCTTCACCAAGGTCCTAATGATCTCTTTCTAGCCACATCTTGGGGCCTATACTGCATCCTCATCCTCCTGGACACCAATGTAACTTTTCTCCTTGGTATCCCTGGGGGCTTCCATGACAACGTGCTTTCCTGGTTCCCCCCACTCTCTCTGACCACTTCTTCAGTATTTCCTCTGGTGGGTCTACTTCCTGCCCTCTCTCCCTGCTTTTCGCAGGACTCTGATCTTGGTCCCTCCTTCCTTTCTCTATACACCTTCTCACTAGGTGTTCTCCTCTGCACACCAAGTTTCAACTGCTGTCCCTATGCTCACAGGTCCTGTGACTCACAGGTCCACCTGAACCACTTCCCTCAATCTAACATTTTGGCCTAATTCTCTTAACACCTTCCCCTGGAGAGGTCATCAACAACAAATTTATTAAAACTGAGCTCATCTTTCCTCTCAAACACACTCACTCTCAGTCCAATTCTCTGTCACTACTGAGCATACCACCATTCTTCCTGTCACCTGGACCAGTAACAGACATCTGACTCCTCCCTCTCCTTCACCACTTTTTAATGCAATGCAGAAGTAAGGGTAGCAGGACCCCAACCCCACCTCCAATAACTTTGCAACCCCCTCCAAACTCCTTTTTGGGTCAGGAACCCTACAATTACAACACAGTGAAATTTTAGATTTAAATAGTTGAAATCATGAAATTTATTATTTTTAAAATCCTATGACTGTGAAATTGACCCTAATGGACCATGACTTTGGTAGGGCCTTTTCAATGAGACTTCAGCTTCAAAGGACCAAGGTCAGTTCTGAAAAACGGGACTTGGGGCACTTTTGAAAATTTTACTCCATGCCTTTTTCCACACTACCTCCTACACATGGCATACCCTACCTGAGCTCATTAAATTCCTCTCAAAAGTTCACTTCTGCTGTAATACCTACAAGCAGCAAGTCAAATATATCTCATAACTAAACAGAACAGCTTGTTCATGCTATGCAAATGCCTTTACTGAGCAGCCATGCAATCTTACTGATCTGACATCTTTGCACTCCTCCTCTCATTCTGCCATATCTAAGTTACCATGTAAGCTCTTTGCTGGGTGTTTCACTGGGAAGATGAGACATGGTAACTCCTCCAAAGTATTGCGTGTTGTAAAATAAATTCAATATACAGGTCTACTAAACATTTCAGCCAGACTTTAAGATTTGGTGGCATAGAAATAAAACATGCAGGACAGTCTAAAATTATTGCCAGAATTTCAGCTCTTTCTACACTGACAAGGCCTCTTAAAGATTAAAAATGCCTTACCGCCACCCAACACAAACTGTTTCAGTGGAACAAATTCAGTTTAGGGATTTGCCCACTGCCTCACCCCCCAAATTTTCTTCCCACAGTTTGCATTTGGTACCTGCACTTTAATGGACTTGTTTCAGAAAATGTAACAATTGTAATAAGCACTGGGGAAAAATGAATATTGATATTCACAGATTTTAAAGGACAGAAGGGACCATTATCAGTGTCTAATTTGGTCAGTTACATAGCACAAGCTAAAGAATTCATCCAGTAATTTCTGCTCTATGCCCATAACCTTCTATTTTAGCTATAGCAGATCCTTTAGGGAAAAAAAGGACACCCAGTCCTGATTTAGAGACTTCAAGTGATGGAGAATCCACCACACCACTAGGGAAACTGTTCCAACCCTCACTGTTGAAAACAAGCACTAAATTTTAGTTTGAATTTGTCTAGTTTAATCTTCCAAACACTGGATCTCATTATGCCTTTTTCCTGCTAGACTAAGCGCTGTCTAACATTGGAAATCTCTTCCCCATGTAAATATTTGCAGACCATGATCAAGTCACCTTCTAGACAATAAACTAAATACACTGAGCTGCTTAAGTGTCTCATTTTAAGGCAGGTTTTCTAGATCTTAAATCATTCTTGCAGCTCTTTTCTGAACCCTTTCCAATTTTCCTACATATTTTTTTTTTTAAAGTGTTGACACCAGAAACGGACACAGTATCCAGCAATGTCTCACTAATGCCGTACCCAGAGGTAATACCTCCTTCCTACTCCTGCCTGATATTCCAATTTATGCATCCAAGCGTCACATTCACCCTCCTAGCTACAGCATCACACCAGGAACTCAGGTTCAGCTGGTTATCTACAATGACCCCAAAGCCCTTTTCAGTGTCAATGAATTCTAGACTATGGTCTCCCATCCTGAAAGTCTGACTTACATTCTTTGTTCCTAGACTTTGCATTTGGCTATATTAACATGCCTGCTGATCAAGTAAGCCCACACTGCCAAGCAATTCAGTTGAATCTGAGTAAGAGGCGCCCACAAGGGGGGGGGCAAGTAGGGGCATAGGCCTCCCCAGTATTCAGCAGGGGCACAGAACTCCTCCGGCCCCAGGACCGCAGTGGGGACACAGAACGCCTGACTCTCTCCCCACCAAAGCCCCAGGGCCGGAAGAGCTCTGTGACCCCACCGCAGCCAAGTACTTGTGGATACATTTATTCAGACGGCTCCATGGTGCATGAATTTTTGTTCAAAGGGTGAGTGAACTGCTGTTTTTCTATGCATATGATGTATTTGTGTGTGCTGATATGATTTCATGTGTATAATGTGTGTGTGTTTAATGTGCTCCTCCAAAAGCGGTCAAACTTAAATTCCTAAGCACACCCCTGAACTTAGCTCTCCCCATAATTAATTATTTACACACCTTCAATTTGTCATCCACAAATTTTCTAAGTAGTGATTTTCTATTTTTTTTTTCCAGATCATTGATAAAGATATTGAATAGCATTGGGTCTGCAAGACTGCATTAGAACAGCCCCACTGAATGACAAATCGCCCATTTTCAATTACTTTCAAGGTCTATCAATTACAGTTTTTAATCCATTTAATATGGGCTACACTGATTTTGTACAGTTTTTTTAAAAAATTAGAATGTCACGTGGGTCTAAATCACGTATCCTACACATGGTGGATTGACTTAATCAAAGCTATTTACATGGGGATTTAAATCACAATTTAAATCAAGTGGAAAGCCTGATCCATTTTAATCAACTTTTCCATCTGTACTTTGTAATCTTCTAAAGAAAGGTGCATTCTCATTTGTTGATATAACCATTAAAACATGTTGATTTACAACTACATAGAGCCTTTACACCAGATTTGGTGCACCTTTTTGCTAATTAAGATGATACACCATACTATATAAATTTAAGCAATTGTATATCTTAATATTTTCAGATTCTTATTAACTGTACCTCTTTAGAAAGGGATGAAATACATATTGCTTATTTACTACATAATTTTTTTATTTTTATAAATTTTTGTTCATGTGTGTCAAGTGGCATTAGGATAGTTGCTGCAATTTAAACAAACACAGAAAACACCATATAAAATTTATTTTTATTCAACAAAACAATCTCAAATGTTTTGGATACATGAACTTCTTATCACACATGTTTCACATTTACAACTAAATGATTTATTGATCAGAGGGAATAACTGCAGTGAGTGAATTAAACTAGTTGTCAGCCTTGGGAAAATTTTCAAATATGGCAAAGCAAAAGAGACTGAAGCTTAAGTTCCTAATATCTATGTCTCTTGAAAATAAGACAGTCTCCTAAATTACTTAGGCTGATGTACAGTGCCAGGAATCAGGAGAAAACATCTTTCTTTATATAGAAAAGCAGCCTTTAACTCAAAAGTTTTGATAAAGATGCTGAATCCATAAGCCCCTCTTTTTTACATAAAAGTTTTAATAGACTAATAAGTTTAGGCCTTAACGTATTTTGTATTAAATTCAATTTTCATTTTAAACAGGTTCATTTTTAAAAAGAAAAAAATATAATTTAAACAAAATCAAAAAATCTGATTTAAATAAAAAACTGATTTTTCTTTCAAAAAATGATTTTTATTCACCATGGTCATACACAAGTCTGACATAACATACGTAGACAATTACCTCTCTCAACTAGACTTGTGATCTCATAAAAAACTATCAAGTTTGACAAGTTTTCCATAAAATCATGTTGACCTGCATTAATTATTCTACCAGCGTTTCACTAGGGAAGATATTAAACAGAACAATTGAAGTTTAAAATTTTTATATCTGCAGGCCTGGATGACTTGCACCCAAGAGTAGTATAGAATTGTTTAAGGTGTTTTCTGAGCTGTGAATGTAAATCCTACAATACTAGGCAAGTTGCAGAGGACTGAAGAAAAAGCTAATGTTGTGCCAATATTTTAAAAAGGGTAAACAATGTCCCAACTAACTATAGGATGGTTAACTTACAGATTGCATCCCATATCACTGTTTCTGTAATTTTGCACAGGATCAATGTCAAGTTAACCATCCTATAGTTTCTTGGGTCATTCAGTTTACCCTTTTTAAAATATTGGCACAACATTAGCTTTTTCTTCAGTCCTTTGGAACTTACCCAGTATTGTAGGATTTACATTCACATTCAGAGAATACCTTAAACAATTCTTGGGTGCAAGTCATCCACGCCTGCAGGTATAAACATTTTAAACTTCAATTGTTAATATCTTCCCTAGTGAAAAACTACTACCATTGTAAGATATAAATACATAATCTTGCTTCTTTCCAAATGCAGAATAGAACATTTCTTGAATAAATATTTCTTAATCAGTTTTGAGACAGAACTGGACAAATATATGAGTGTGACTGTATGATTTTCTAGTAGTGGAGAGAAGAGGGGAAAGAGAGAGAGTGCAAGCTGCCTTCGTCTCCCCTCTGAACTAGGATGGTTTTGAACCAAAAGAAACCTCCTTTCAGGACTGTGAAGCTGTGCTGGTGCCAAACTCCAAATGAATTTATGCAACTGGTTTATAGCTCACTGCCTTTATTCAAGGAAACTTGGCTAATTAAGTAGATTTTGGAATCCATGATGAAGTATAAATCTCAACTTCACAAGTATAACTCTCAGTTCATTAGAAAGAACAAGGAGTACTTGTGGCACCTTAGAGACTAACAAATTTATCTGAGCATAAGCTTTCGTGGGGTAAAGCCCACTTCATCAGATGCATGCAGAGGAAAATACAGTTGGAAGATTATTTATATATACACATACATGATGAAAAAATGAGAGTTGCCATACCAACTCTTAATGAGACCAATCGATTAAGGTGGGCTATTATCAGCAGGAGAAAAAAAAAAACTTTTGTAGTGATAATTAGCATGGCCCATTTCAACAGTTGACAAGAAGGTGTGAGTAACAACAGGGGGGAAATAGTTTTTAGTTAGTGTAATGACTCATCCACTCCCAGTCTTTATTCAAGCCTAATTTAATGGTGTCCAGTCTGCAGATTAATTCCAGTTCTGCTGTTTCTCATTGGAGTCTGTTTTTGAAGTTTTTTTGCTGAATAATTTTAGGTCTGTAATTGAGTGTCCAAAGAGGTTGAAGTGTTCTCCAACTGGTTTTTGAATGTTATAATTCTTGACATCTGATTTGCGTCCATTTATTCTTTTGTGTAGAGACTGTCCACTTTGGCCAATGTACATGGCAGAGGGGCATTGCTGGCACATGATGGCATATATCACATTGGTAGATGTGCAGGTGAACGAGCCTCTGATAGTGTGGCTGATGTGATTAGGCCCTATGATGGTGTCCCCTGAATAGATATGTGGACAGAGCTGGCAACGGGCTTTGTTGCAAGGATAGGTTACAAGGTTAGTGTTTTTGTTGTGTGGTTGCTAGTGAGTATTTGCTTCAGATTGGGTGGCTGTCTGTAAGTGAGGACTGGCCTATCTACCAAGATCTGTGAGAGTGAGGGTTATATAATATACTTTAAAGCTCTGCAGTCCCACTCTAGTTGCATTTTAATTCATTGAAAAAAATAAAAATAAAACCACACATACAACTCCTTCCCCAGTCTGATCTTTACTGTCCCAAGCTAGACATCACCCCATGACATGGATTGTCTGTAAATTTTCCCAGCTCACCCCACATCCGCTCAATAATTAGACGAAGCCACTGATATTGTCTCTGCTATCAAGTCTTCATCCGTTCCCAAAGCTAACACACCAGTTACATCTTCTTTCAAAAAGAAAAGGAGTACCCGTGGCACCTTAGAGACTAACAAATTAATTAGAGCATAAGCTTTCGTGAGCTACAGCTCACTTCATCGGATGCATCCGATGAAGTGAGCTGTAGCTCACGAAAGCTTATGCTCTAATAAATTTGTTAGTCTCTAAGGTGCCACGGGTACTCCTTTTCTTTTTGCGAATACAGACTAATACGGCTGCTACTCTGAAATCTTCTTTCAAGAATCCCTATTGCTTGGGTCAGAGATACTGCAATGCCATTATCACCTACTCTGAATTCACATTCTCTATTCCAAACTCCTCTTTCAAACCATCTCACCATTCATCTCTCCACTGCCTCAAGCTCTGTAACTTTGGTGCCAAGCCCCATCTCTTCATTCAAATCCTGTCTTCTCTCTAATCACCCTCAGAGCCTCAAATTTCATCTTCATTGGGAATTACAGTATGCATGTTGACATCATCATGGCCCTTCCTTCTGATTTCCTCCATCTTTCCAAGCTCTCTCTGTTGGCATACACACAGAGTCATCCCACATGGAGGTAGGTTATTCTAAGAGATTGGCTGCAGTCCTTTTTTAAAACTTTGTTTGCACACTACTGAAAATATGAATAAACCAAACATTTTATTTAATATAGTTTGTTCTTCTGACCAAAGTGAAGTTATAATGCTAAACTGGCAACATCAAATAGACATCCTTAAACAACAGGACTGAGAACACCAATTCGGTCTTCCTATTTTGATACAGAGTCTGGTAGGAAAGAGCAGACGCTTGATTTTAAAGCATACACTTTTTCACTTGCCTGTCTTTTTAGTCCAGCTGTATGAGACTTTACAAGTCTGATACACTTAAGAGCTCCTACTAGTAGGCACAATGTTCTACAACAGTCTCCACCTCCTGAATTCCTTTGCTTTTTGCATATGAAACATTGTTAGATGTTTTAGAATTAGGAGCAGGGGCTTGGTTGCTGAAAGACAGGGGTCTGGAAATTAGTATACAGCATTTTTAAATACACCATTTTGTAAAATGCAGACTAATTTTAAAGTCTAGGAAAATGAAACTCATGTCAACATGACTCATCAATAGTAATAACCAACAATGGTGGCAAGGATGTGCAACGTATACGCCTAACTGAATTATGCCAGCCATTGGTTTAGATTGACAGAATGCTATTGCCAGATATATCTGTACTCTTCCACTGCTATGGTACGTTTCACCATCTTCATCTCAACCTTCCAGTTCAAGTTCAGTATATTTTTAAAACTCCAACATATTCCATGTATGCTGTCTCAAGATAAGTATATGTCCATATATAGACTGCAACATATTCCAGGCCTCCACAGTAGCTTCTAGTATACAGCACAGGTGTGTCTCTAATCAAATCAGTCCTTCACTTTCATAATTCACACACCAGAAGATCATGAAAAACAAAAAGTAATCTTGCTACTGTAATCTTGTCACTTTTTCAGCAAAACCCTTGAATGCACTAAGATCTCCTCATTTTCCCTACTACTACATGGCCCTGCTGAAAAAAAAAATTAAAATGGGGGGAAGGTACAAAAAAGTCTAGGTTAGGTTTTCAAGCACTGTCTCGCTAGAATTCCTAGGCACCTTTGGTAATGATATTCCCATGCTGTTTCTGATAATGTAAAGCACTAGTAAGGCCCAACCAATCTAAGTAACTCCAACCAAAACAGTAAACATTAATATGGTGCTAGTAGCAGATTTGAGTGTTTACGTTTCTAGACTGAATACAGAGATTAAGAATTGGTGGGTGGGAGTGACCTGAAGGGAGGTACATGAGTCCCAAAATTCTACATGCCTGTTAATTATGTCACAAAACTGCTATTAAATTTCTACTGCCAGCAGAGTGTGTCTAGTTGCTTGCTGTGGAAGACAGTGGGGATTTAAACACTATGGTGAAGTGGGAACCATCTCACTCAGCCCTGAATTTTAATAAAATTTTTTTGCAAGGCCTGCTCACAAAAAGACCAAATTAAAGCTGTGTTTTAAAACCAAATGAAAAGTCCTGTTTGGAAGAAAAAAAAAAAGCAAAATCAGAGCTAGATTGAATTTCTAAAATTTATATTAGCATAATAAATTCTGTAGTTGTAGACTACAATCTAGCCTGGCTCTGCATTCCCAGTCAATTTTGCAATGCTAGAAAGCAAGAAGGGAGACCTGAGACTCCTATGATCAATACTTCATAGCCCAACATTAAAAAAAACAGAAAAACCAAGATACGAGATCATGCTTTATTCACCAAACAAACCCAATGCTATGGAGAGTAGAAGGATGCTATAAAAGGTGAAAACTGGATGCCTGCTAGTTCTCTGAAACTTCCAAGGATGAATAGGGTGATACCTCAATGCCAGATGGAGGTAGGGTGACCAAATGGCAAGTGTGAAAAATCGGGACGGGGATGGGGGCAATAGGCATCTATTTAAGATAAAGCCCCGAATATCAGGACTGTCCCTATAAAATCAGGACACCTGGTCACCCTAGATGGAGGAGACACCAAAGCCATCCATTCCACATAAATAATAAATGCAATCCCAAAAGATTGTTTAAAATTTTAACTGTGAAAACTTGAATTCTAAAGAGACTTAACCCAAATTAATACACAAGTGACTACAGAGACTTCAAAATTTGAGTGGATTCATAAGTGAGGGAAGAAAGTTAGAAAGTCTATTTTTGAGTTGGGGTCACAATTTTCCGCTGTGCATCTTGGCCTAGAATGTGACAAATACCACCAAAACAGTCTATTCTTTCCCAGCTATAAACAAGGTACATTACGAATAACTCTAGCATAACAATAAGGAAGACTTCCAATCAAGTGTCTAAATACCCAAATGTCCAATTTATAAACTACAATCTGAATCCATATTAGAACTTATTGATATACACAGTTGTACAGAGACTTCTATTAAGGATTCAACTGAAGACCAATAAAATTGGCATTTTCCTGGCCAAAAGTGTCAGTATTTCAAGGCAGAAGCTTCAATATACCGAACAATAAACCATTAAGTACGAGTACGTAAACATCCAGTCCTCTCTTGGTCACAGCATGTTCACACTATCTAAGGCCCAAACTGCATATGATCTACTTAACTAATCCTCTGAAAAACTTTGGGATTCTGACCCACTGCAAAGAAAAAAATCCTGAGCAATGAAACTCTGAATGCCAGTCTGGAGTAAGTTTGGATATTATCCCCATATCATATTTAGCCTGTGAACTTGGAAAGAGCCCAAACTTAAATTGCCTGTCTTGCCAAACACATGGCCATAAAGAACACTGTTTAACTTTTAAGACAGCACACAATCTAAGAAAATGGCACCCCACTAAAGCCTACAATACTAACATTAACGTCCACAGAAATACCAGACACACCTTTTGGTCTCAAGTGACTCACTAGTTTCCAGGATTGAAGGATAACCAGGATCACAGATTGATACACAACATGCCAGTGCTGGAGGTAGAGAAGTCTTCCTCTACCACAGACTGACAAGTCCTGACTGGAGAAAATGCTGTGGATACTGGCTCAGCTGCCCAAACCCAGGGGCAGGTATTTCTCAGGGGAGCCTGCTGCCATTTGGGGGCTAACCTGAACCCTAACCATTCAGCTCTTTTAAAGAATTACTGGATCATTGCTTGTAGGTCATATGGTGGAAGTTTTCAGTAAAATGCCTTATGTTGACTTAACATTGTAATATAGACATGCCCACGGTCTTCCTTGAGAGAAAATCATCCATTTTTATCATGGTTCATTACCACACTACCATCGTGGTTTGAATTCAGAGAGAAACTGCGAACAGAAAGAAAATGATCAGGTAAGAAGTTTCAGAGTAGCAGCCATGTTAGTCTGTATTCGCAAAAAGAAAAGGAGTACTTGTGGCACCTTAAATTTGTTAGTCTCTAAGGTGCCAAAAGTACTCCTTTTCTTTTTATCAGGTAAGAAGTTTCTCATTGTATTTCACAGCTTCTCTCCTCATTAATTACTTATGGGAAGTAGCAAGAATTAGAGAAGGAAAGGATAAGCAGAGTTCAAAAATTATAGTAAGCAATACAAGCAGAAATGAAGTTTCCCCATATAAAGCAAGTGCTTTATAAAACAAGGAGTTACATGGAAACAAGCCTAGTAGCACCTTCCAGCAAAGGTTGCCTTTGCAAAGCAATGGAAACTTTCATTTAAGGAAGAATGGTGAAGTAACTCGTATACTTTCTCCCCCAAGTGCCTGTAGAGACTTCTGTGAACAGTGTCCCAGATGCCTAGCATGCCAACTGGTGCAGATTCTTGCATCTTGCCTGCAGTAATCTTGAGATCTGACGGCCTTGGCATTTCGGATAGAATGAGATCAGTAGGGTACAAATGGTTTATATAATCCATGTGCTTGAGATATATCTTTAGAGCTCTAGGAATGCTCATTCATTTCACAACCTTCAAAAGGTTAGAAAATGATGGGACAATGGTTTCCCAGGAATTGTGGAAAGAACTTATCTTGAAAAGAAAGGTTTCTGGAGCTATAAGAATAACAAATTTATCCATGACAAAGGCAGGTGTGATTCTTGTATGGACATGGGAACTAGTTGCAAAATTTTCCTGTCGGGGGTAATGGTGACTAGGCCAGCCACAGGTTTGTCTAAACTGTCCTGATTAAACTCAAATGAAGAATCTGTTGATTGTTGACCCCAGACCTGATACTGGAGGGTCTATAGTTCTGGATAAAATAAAATCTATCTGCTAAGCATGTTTATAAAAATAATAATGGAAGTTATTGAAGCTGTAATGGCAAGCAGAACCATCAAAATATCTGTATTCAAAATAGGGTTAGCTATTATCTTAAGCATTAAAATATGCAGGGCTTAGAGTGACGCCTTGCAGCAGTTGGTATAAGATAGGATGAGTATTATGCATCTGACCAAAAGTTACGCAACAATACAAGCTTCATCTAAGATTATAAAGTTTAGCATAATCTTCATCTAAGATTATAAAATTTGTGAGAGTTTAACAATGCATTGCATTTGGTGATAAAAATAAACCACAAACAGATGGTAACCTCTTGAGGTTTTTTGCAATACGAGCTAATTGCACAGCCGTATCAAAACTATTGGGAAGGGACTCATGCAAATAGTTGGGTTAACTGTCAGAAATGTAATTATGGTCAACCAGAATACCAGGTATGAACAACAAGATCCCTAGCATTGGTCTCCTGAAATACCAAATGTGAATGGAGTCTGAGGTTATGGAAGTATCTTGCTAGATGTCATGGGAGCCTGAAAGTCAGCCTGCCAGCTCACCCAGGCTAATCAGCACCCAAGTAAGTACTGTAGGAGCAACCTAGTTCTACCTTATTCAGGAAATCGGGATCATTTTGAACATGGGAAGGGTTTTCTCATTAGCCCTCTGTAACCCCATGAGGGTGCAGCTAAGTAGGGGGTGTGGGGGTGGGAAAATGAATCCTCATGTGCCTCTGCTCTGGTCACAGACTGCCAGAAGCGCTCCTCAGGCCTGTGGAGACAGAGGGGATGGGGAGAGATCCTTTCCCACCTTGTAGCCCCTGAGCACATTTCCCTGGCAGAACAAGGGACCTTGGGCTACAGCCTGAAACCCAGACAAGCACAATTCCATTAGACTGCAGCTTAAGGCAGGGCTGCACAGGAAGAACAGGCTTCTCTGCATGCCCAGATGCTGCAGGGCAGGGGAGGAGTAGGGACCATGATGCAGAGCACTGCAAAAGCCTCTGTACAGGAGAAACACCCCAGCAGACCTTCTTCTGCGGGGAGAAGGGGTTTAACCCCTGATCTTCACCCCTCTTGTTCACTGACAATATTAAATTACTGCCTTGGGAAGGCAACACTTGCTTTTGCCTTTTGGGACCTGGAGTCTCTGGGGTGTGCAAACCTGCTCCTGAGCATCATAAGAATCCCTGATTCAAAGTGGGAGGAAGGAGAGCTGTGCAGGAGCCCTACTTCTTTCCCCAAGGAGCTGAAGTGCCATACAGTATCATTAGGGGGTTTGGGACTCAGGATCTTTTCAGGTGTTTTGCCCCTCGATTCCAGTCTGTTGCAGGACCTACCACCCTGAGCTAGACAGATGGCTTCCTCCTCGGTCCTTGGACTCTCCCTCCAAAGCTCAGAATCTCCTGACTGGGCGTTACTCAGTTCACATCACAGGTCCTCAGGAAAAGATGGGAACCTGACATGCCAGTCTGATTCTGAGCCCTGTGTGCTTCGCGAACAAGGTCAACTCCCAGACTACTGCACTGGGCAGCATAGCATGGGGAGGAGGTCACCAGCCCTCTGTGGAAGAAGTGGTTTGGACTATTTAGAAAAGCTGGATGAGGCACAAGTCCATGGGCCGGATGCGTTGCATCTGAGAGTGCTAAAGGAGTTGGTGGATGCGATTGCAGAGTCATTGGCCATTATCTTTGAATACTCATGGTGATTGGGGGAGATCCCAGATGACTGGAAAAAGGTTAATGTAGTGCCCATCTTTAAGAAAGGGAAGGAGGAGGATCTGCGGAACTACAGGACAGTCAGCCTCACCTCGGTCCCTGGAAAAAATCATGGAGCAGGTCCTCAAGGAATCAATTCTGAAGCACTCAGAGGAGAGGAAAGTGATCAGGAACAGTCAGCATGGATTCACCAAGGGCAAGTCATGCCTGACTAATCTAATTGCCTTCTCTCTGTGGATGAGGGGAAAGCAGTGGACATGTTATTCCTTCACTTTAGCAAAGCTTTTGACATGGTCTCCCACAGTATTCTTGCCAGCAAGTTAAAGTAGTATGGGCTGGATGAATGGACAATAAGGCGGATAGAAAGCTGGCTAGATTGTCAGGCTCAACGGGTAGTGACCAATGGCTCCATGTCTAGTTGGCAGCCAGTATCAAGTGGAGTGCCCCAAGAGTAGTCCTGGGGCCGGTTTTGTTCAATATCTTCATTAATGATCTGGAGGATGGCGTGGACTGCACCCTCAGCAAGTTTGCAGATGACACTTAACTGGGAGGAGTGGCAGATATGCTGGAGAGTAGGGATAGGATACAGAGGCAAATTAGAAGATTGGGCCAAAAGAAATCTGATGAGGTTCAACAAGGACAAGTGCAGAGTCCTGCACTTAGGATGGAAGAATCCCATGAACTGCTACAGACTAGGGACCGAATGGCTAGGCAGCAGTTCTGCAGAAAAGGACCTAGGGGTTACAATGGACAAGAAGCTGGATATGAGTCACCAGTGTGCCCTTGTTGCCAAGAAGGCTAACGGCATTTTGGGCTGTATAAATAGGAGCATTGCCAGCGAATCAAGGGACATGATCATTCCCCTCTATTCGGCATTGGTGAGGCCTCTTCTGGAGTACTGTGCCCAGTTTTGGGCCCCACACTACAAGAAGGAAGTGGAAAAATTGAAAAGCATCCAGCGGAGGGCAACAAAAATGATTAGGGGACTGGAACACATGACTTATGAGGAGAGGCTGAGGGAACTGGGATTGTTTAGTCTGCAGAAGAGAAGAATGAGGGGGGATTTGATAGCTGCTTTCAACTACCTGAAAGGGGGTTCCAAAGAGGATGGATCTAGATCATTCTTATTGGTAGCAGATAACAGAACAAGGAGTAATGGTCTCAAGTTGCAGTGGGGGAGGTTTGAGTTGGATATTAGGAAAAACTTTTTCACTAGGAGGGTGGTAAAGCACTGGAATGAGTTACCTAGGGAGGTGGTGGAATCTCCTTCCTTTGAGGTTTTTAAAGGTCAGGCTTGACAAAGCCCTGGCTGGGATGATTCAGTTGGGGATTGGTCCTGCTTTGAGCAGGGGGTTGGACTAGATGACCTCCTGAGGTCTCTTCCAACCCTGATATTCTATGCTGGCAGTGCGAGGGTCGGCTGCCTGGCGACAGGCAAGGCATAATTCACCCTCTGTAGAGCCTATCAGTGCTGCCTCATGCAGGGAGAACTGGTGTGACGTTATCTGATTAAAATATGATCATATAGATTATTGCAACCCCAGTTATATATTTGCAACAAATCTTGTACAAAATGTGACATGTAAGATGTCTATGAAAAGGTTATGATTTTCTGGTTATCATTATGCTATCTATATGCATGCATCATTTTCATATTTGAAGTTATGAGTATTGGCTCTATATCTGGATTTCAAATGTTTGCTCCTGTGGTAATGCCCATAAGGTAGATAGCCACCACATCTTGGAAGGACTATTCAAATTGAGTGGCCCATCAAAAGGACACTTAACTCATAATGGACCATGTGAGACGCCCATCTAAACTGAATGGACTTTCCTGTGGACTTTCCATCTGAAGTATAGATATTGGCTTCCTGCTATAACTAAGCAAAATCAGGCATAGACCGGTGACTCGTCCATTCAACTCCAAACTTCCACTTTTTACCTCAAGTATCAGGAGGTAGCCCTGTTAGTCTGAATCCACAAAAACAGCAAGGAGTCTGGCAGCACCTTAAAGACTAACAGATTTATTTGGGCATAAGCTTTCGTGCTTAGTTCTTCATGCATAGTTTTTTTACCCACAAAAGCTTATGCCCAAATAAATCTGTTAGTCTTTAAGGTGCCTCCGGATTCCTTGTCATCTTTTACCTATAATTTTCCAGTAGCTGTGCTGAGAGCTTGGTTTGAAACAATGGGTTTCCCTCCACATGGCAAAAGTTATACAAGGCTCTGGAAACCCCTCCATTTTGCCTCTCTCCTGCTCAAGCCTCTGGACTATGGACTTATACTAATGGGAGCATTCTAACCAAGGGACTGAGGTCCTTCCAATGATTTAGAAACCAGAGACTTGACTTAAGGCATCAGTTCATTCCATCACGGCTACAAGCCTGAACCAAGAACTTGGCAATTACGGAATGTATTTGATTCCTCTCACCATTTTTTCTTTCTATGAATAAAACCTTTAGATTTTAGACATTAAAAGATTGGCAACAGCATGGGGTGTTTGGGTAGGATCTGAGTTGTGTATTGACCTGGCTGCGTGGCTGGTCCTTTGGGATCAGAAGAACCTTTTATCTGATGAGACTGGTTATAAAGAACCATTCATCTCTAAATCCAGTGGTTTTGGTGGTGAAACAAGGACTGGAATGCCTAAGGAAACGGCATTTTTGACTTCTTGTTAACCAGTGTGGTGGAACAAAAAGTTTACCTTTGTTGCTGGTTTGGTACATCTCATGGGAGACTAACCTCCAGTTTTGGGGCATGTCCACCCTACTTCTCAGCAGTTTGTCCTGAATTTGGTATTCTCAGTTGTGACCCACAGAGGCATGGTTACAGTCTGGCTAGATTTAAACCTGGGATTTGCGCGACAGTTTTGCCATGCTGAGAGGGGGCAGAGAAGCCTGGCAGGGAGGTGCCACAGCAGCAAATCTAGAGGTTGAAACCACCATCCTGCTATTTTCCTGATCAAGGGAAAGGAGAAGGAGAAAGATTAGAAACTAAGGTTTAAAACCTTAACATGGTCAGGAGATATTTATCAGGCAACTTGTTCCACTGCCAGAATCAGATCTCGTGGCCTGAGCTCAAAGGCAGAGTCTAGTCCTGGAGCCTCCAGCAACAACACTGGACCACCTCCACTTCCACAGGTGAGGTGCATTAGTGCATGAGTAAAGAATGAGGAGAGAGGCTGCACAACAGAAAAGAAGGTGGCTGTGAACAGCCCAGTTGTGTAATAGCTGGCATATCATGGGGATGGAAGTTGTGCAAATCTACCTCCGGGTGTTTTCCACACAGCATTCAAAATAAGTTTCATGCCTCTAAGGGTGGACGACTCAGTCTTTACTATTTATACCAGGAGCGGGCAAACTTTTCGGCCTGAGGGCCACATCTGGGGCCACAGGAACGTGGTGCTGGCCGCTTCCAGAAGCGGCACAGGGCCAGGGCAGGCAGGGAGCCTTCCTTAGCCCGGCTGCACCACAGAACTGGCACAGGGAAATTATATGCAGGGCCATGAATGTAGGGCTGGGGAAAGGGGATGGGGTGCGGGAGGGAGCTCAGGGAAGAGGGTTGGGATGGAGGAGGGGGTGCAGAGTGCAAGAGGGGGCTCAGGGCAGGGGTGCAGGAGGAATTCCAGCCTGGCACCGCTTACCTCGAGGGCTCCCTACCTGCCCTTGCCCTGCGCCGTTCTCGGAAGCGGCCGGCATATCCAGCAGTGGCTCCCGGGCGTGGGGTGGGGCAGGTGGATCCGCCGCGCGCTGCCCTTACCTGCAGGCACCCCTCCCCCGAAGCTCCCATTGGCCGTAGTTCCCCATTCCTGGCCAATGGGAGCTGTGGGGGGGAGGGGGTGCCTGCAGGCAAGGGCAATACACAGAGCTCTCTGCCCCTGCTCCCCCAGGGGCCACTGGAACATGGTGCTGGCCGCTTCCAGGAGGGGCACGGGGCCAGGGCAGGCAGGGAGCCTTCCTTAGCCCAGCTGCACCACAGAGCTGGCAGTCCCACAGGCCTGACGGACCAGATTCCTTGACAAGTGCTAAACCAGGAATCTGCTTAAAAAGAATTCTGACATTTTAATGACAGGTTTCAGAGTAGCAGCCGTGTTAGTCTGTATTCGCAAAAAGAAAACAAGTACTTGTAGCACCTTAGAGACTAACAAATTTATTAGAACATAAGCTTTCGTGAGCTACATGAAGTGAGCTGTAGCTCACGAAAGCTTATGCTCTAATAAATTTGTTAGTCTCTAAGGTGCCACAAGTACTCCTTTTCTTTTTGACATTTTAATGAACAGAAAGCTTTTAACACAGTTTAAATAAGCTGGTCTCATCAGTTGAGTTCTGGGACAATAAAAATACATTATACCGTTGTAAATAATATTAGCCACCTTTAGAAAAATAAAAAGGGTTAAAGGAAAGATGGCTTAAGTTTGCAATACAGCTGGGAAAATAGCCCAGTCATGATGGAGGATGCAAGCTTTGGGAAGAGAACTAAAAAATTAAAGTGGTAAACAACTGAATACAAACCCACCAACTTCCAGGCATGCTGAGTGTGCATCAAAAGTTGGAAAGCATAGCACAATGAAGTATCACCCCCGTGGAAACACCACTGCGCATTCTCCTGGCCTGGATTCATTAGCCCAGCAGCTGCTACAGCAATAATTTGCATCAGGGAAACGTCAAGTGGTACATTACAACATTGTATAACACAAAAGAAAAGCGACTAGCCTCAACATCTGTTACAGGAAAAAAATGAGCACAGGTTGCTGGAAGTTTAGAGTCTAATTTTTGGTTTATTCTATAATATTCTGCTAATTCTAAGGGTGGTTTTTTGTTTTGTTTTTTAAAGAGTTATGTTCCTAGAAATCCAAATACTAAGATGAATGAACCTGAGTGTCTGTTATTAAATGAGGATATAGATATAATAGGCATCACAGAAACTTGGTGGAACGATGATAATCAATGAGACACAGTAATAATGCATCCGACGAAAGCTTATGCTCTAATAAATTTGTTAGTCTCTAAGGTGCCACCAGTACTCCTTTTCTTTTTAGTAATACCAGGGTATAAAATATACGGGTATGACAGAGCAAGTCATGCTGGAGGGGGAGAAAGAGTAAAATATAGTAAAATATTTAAATTAATCAAACTGTGCCATAGAATCTCTATGGACAGAAATTCCATGCTTGAACAGTAAGAATATAGCAGTAGGACTATATTAACCACCCGACCAGGATAGTGATGGTGATTGTGAAATGCTCAGGGAGATTAGAGAGGCTATAAAAACAGACAACTGAATAATAATGGGGGATTTCAACTAGCCCCAAAATGACTGGGAACATGTCACCTCAGGACAGGATGCAGAGATAAAATTTCTAGACACCATTAATGACTGCTGCTTGGAGCAGCTAGTCCTGGAACTAACAAGAGGAGAGACAATTCTTGATGTAGTCCTAAACGGCACACAGGAACTGGTATAAAAAGTGAATATAGCTGAACAGCTCAGTAATAGTTACCATAATGTAATTCAATTTAACATCCTTGGGGGAAGGGGGTGGAGATTCTAAAGAAGCCCACCATAATAGCATTTAACTTTAAAAAGGGGAACTACACAAAAATGAGGAAGCTAGATAAATGGAAATGAAAAGGAAAAAAGTCACAAGAGTGAAATTCCTGCAAGCTGCATGTAAACTGTTTAAAAACACTAAGACACAAATTAAATAAATACCCAAAATAAAAAATAGAAAGAGGACCAAAAATGCCACCCTGGAGTAAGACAAAGGCACCCTTTAAAAATTGAAAGTAAAATCCTACTGAGAAAAGTAGAAAGGAACAAACTCTGGCAAGCCAAGTGCAAATGTATAAATCAGGCAGGCCAAAAAAGAATCTGAAGAACAACTAGCAAAAGAAAAAAAAAACTAAAAATAAGTACATCGGAAGCAGGAAGTCTGCCAAACTATCAGGGAGGCTGCTGGACAATCAAGGTGCTAAAGGAGCACTCAAGGAAACTAGGCCTTTGTGGAGAAGCTATATGAATTCTTCGCTGCAGAGGATGTGCAGGAGATTCCAGCACCTGAGCACCTCTTTTTAGGTAACAAATCCCAGATTGAGGTGTCAATAGAAGAGGTTTTGGAACAAATTGATAAATTAAACAGTAATAAGTCATCAGGACTAGATGGTATTCACTCATGAGCTTTGAAGGAACTCAAATATGAAAACGCAGAACTACAACTGTGGTATGTAACCCATCGCATAAATCAGCCTCTATACCAGCTGACTGAAGGATAGCTAACGTAATTCCCATTTTTAAAAAAGGCTCCAGAGGCAATCCTGGCAATTACAAGCCATTAAGCCTAACTTTAGTACTAAGACAATTTTTTGAAACTACAGTAAAGAACAGAATTATCAGACACAGAAGAACATGATAATAGCTAATAGTTTTCTTTGACAGGGTAATAAGCCTTGTTTATTGGGGGGGGAGGGGGAAGAGGAAAGTGGTAGATGTGGTATATCTTAACTTTAGTACGGCTTTTGATACGATCTCACATGACTTTCTCAAACAAATTAGGGAAATACAACCTAGTTGGAGCTACCATAAGATGGATACATAACTGGTTGGAAAACCATTTCCAGAAATTAGTTAACAGTGCTTCACAGTCTAGCTGGAACAACATATTGAGTGGGGTCACACAGGGATCAGGTTCTGATCAATAGCTTCCTCAATGATTTAGATAATGGCAGAGAGAGTACACTTATAAAGTTTGCAGACTATACCAAGCTGGGAGGGGTTGCAAGTACTTTGGAGGACAGAATTATAATTCAAAATGATCTGGACAAACAGGAGAAATGGTCTGAAGTAAATAGGATGAAATTCAATAGGGGCAAAGTACTCTACTTAGGAAGGAACAATCAGTTGCACACATACAAAATGGAAAATGACTGCATAGGGAGGAGTACTGGAGAAAGGGATCTGGGGGTCATAGTGGATCACAAGCTCAATACGAGTCAAGAGGGTAACACTGTTGCAAAAGAGCAAATGTCATTCTGGGATGTATTGGCACGAGTGTTGTAAGCAAGACAAGAAATAATTCTTGCACTCTACTCTGCACTGATTAGGCCTCAGCTGCAGTATTGTCCCCAGCTCTGGGCACCACATTTCAGGAAAGATGTGGACAAATTGGAGAAAGTCCACAGAAGAGCAACAAAAATGATTAAGAGGCTAGAAAACATAAGCTGTGAG